>NW_006160168.1:2221596-2239103 GCF_000334495.1 Tupaia belangeri chinensis | reverse complement strand
GAAAGCGAGAAATCACCCTGCCCAGGGCGGATGGCCACGCCGCAATCCCTTCTCCTCCATTCTCCTCTCAGGATCTTGGGAACGCATGCACATGCGCCCAGCGTGAGTTTAAATCACCGGGTCTGGGACGTGAACCACGGTCGACCACATGGGAGTCCAGTGACATAGCCATTACGCTAACTGCTGGTCCCCAGGTGTGTTTTAAGACACTGGGTCCAGGATACAAGCAGCGGTCAGCCATGTGGGAGCCATGTAGGGGCCACCATGCCACCTGCTGGCTCCTAGAATTTACTTTCTAATTACTTTCTAATTTATCTGGTAGCATCATTTTATATATAAGGGAATGGAGCTAAATCCTCAATTAAGAGGATATTGCATGGTGAAGGCTGGAGGTAGCAAAAGCCAATGAAGATTTGGGTATCTGTATTCAGTAAAATAGTGTTGCTGGGCATTTTTCTATTAATGCATCAGTTTTAAAAATTAAACATTCTTTTTAAAAAATTCAAGTGAGTGCTGGCTGGTGGTGTGGCGGTAAAGGCAGCTGGATTACACATAGCCAACGGCATGTTTCAAGTCCTGGTACCAGTACCTTGAGAAACAAGGTGTGTACATGCCCAAAATCCCAAAAGGAGACTGGAGAAGGGATTGTGGCATGGAGCTTTCTCACTTTTCCTCTCTTTCTCTCTGTCTGTCTCTCTCTCACAAGTGCATGTATTATATAGCAAAATTAAAAGAAATATAAATGGTATATATACATTGTAAAGAAACATTTATTTAATTTCATTTATTATAATTTTTTTAATTTGACTAGAGAGAAACAGAGAGAGATGGAAAATGAGAAAGCAACCTGCCAGATCTGGGACTCTAACCATGATTGGACATGTGGGAGTCCAGCGCCTCAACCACCATGCCACCTGCCAGCCCTGTTAACTATATATTTTATCACTACTGGTTTATTAATTGTTGCTAATTAATTAATAAGGGCAGAATGGCACTATTGCCACAAAGTAGACATGACCTCTTTCCAGGAAACCCAGAACAAGATTGTTTGATTGGTATGTGCTGCCATAGACTGAATGGTAGATTGACTGAGTCTTTAATTCTTCAGTGGTTATCTTTGTGCAGTATTGCTATCTGTTTACTAAATGTTAGGCATGCCCATCTGACTAGCTGGGTTTTTTCTTTTTAAAATTTATTTATTTATTTATTTTTATATGCATTCAATGACATTTAACAATGAGTACTAGTGGTTACGAAATAGGCAGAGACCTTAAATCTGTTCCTGCTTTTTTGACTATATTCTTTGCTCCTATGATCCATTAAGAAGTCATGCCCTAAATCACTGCCAGTCCAAAAAAAAAAGTCTGTACTCTGTACATATATGGCAGACCTGACTCTACATGAAATCTAGAGCCAAGCGTAGCCAACATCTATCCTGAAACAGAAGAAGGCAAGCCAGTTTGCAGACTCTTAAGTAATAAAAATGCTTTCATTACAAGCCAATGAAATTGGGATGGTTTGTTATGCAGCATTATAACTGTAACAGTGGACCAGTACGCAAAATGCTTGTTTGAGTTGTCAAACTGTAATAGAGCACATTGCTTAATTCATAAAATATACACACAGAGTAGAGAAAATGAATAATTGACATTAATCTGGATAATCCTGCACAAAACAAATAAAGTAAATATATATTTTTCTTTATAAAAAATAATTATTTAATTTTATCCATTATCATAATTATTATATATTATATATAACTATTATATAATATATAATTCTTATAATATATTATATGTAATTATTATTATATATAATATATATAATTATTATTTCTTTAATATAACCAGAGAAAGACAGAGACAGAGAGAGAAAGAACATGAGAAAGGAAGCTGCCAGGTCCAGGACTCAAACCATGTGGAAGTCCAGTGCCTTAACCACCATGCCACCTGCCGGCCCCAGTAAACATATAATTATATGAGTATAAAGGTGTCTGTGTGATACAGGAAACAGCAAGTGCTCTAATTCTCTCACTTCAGCATTTAGCCATTATACAATTGCTCTGCTTTTGTTCCTCCTGTGGCAAAATGGAAATGTAAACACATATGTCTTTGGGAAAATGTAAAATCGATATCAACAAAATAAGGGTTCTTTCCAAAAGTGCTACTGACTCATTATTATTTCGGCATTTCAATGGTACCGGAGCACAAAAGGAAGAATAAGGGAGAGTTCTATGATTGTAAAATAAAGTCCTATACATAAGAAAATAATATGTACTTACTCTATTGATATTTCTAAATTGCCTTGTTTTTTAGTAACTGCTCTAAGACAGCTCAACCTTGACGTGTTGGGGATCATAAATCCATCTCCTTCCTCATTACTGCACATTTTTCAAACACCCAGACAACTCTCATCCATCAGCCCCTGCTTCATCAGTCAGGCTGTGTCAAAACGGCTCCCTGGTGACACACCTGTGCCTGAGAACGAATGTCACACTCTGACCTTCTTCCCTAAATTGGAAAATCTTCAAACAAAAGAGCTACTTTTATAGCGAAAGAAATATTGGAAACATAACTCATAGTATGCAGTGATATCTGGATCCAGATCTACTTAATGAAAAATCAGTAATTGAATCCTAAATGATTTCCTTCCAATGATTAAGCTTCACAGTGAAACTTAAGCCAGGAACAATCTGATAAAGGAAGATACAGTTACGTTATCTAAGAGAAAACATCTTGAAAGCTTTAGTGGAGTGAAATCCATTTTTAAATAGTTATTTTGAGAATTGACATTTTTGTGGCAGGCGTTTCACGTGGCTGACATTTCATTGAGGTCTTCTGGGTAATCTCTCTCCATCTCTGGACAACCACCACTTAGATGGTGCATGGCTTGGGTACTTACAGAGAAAGATCCCTGAGTCTGGGCTTTTTCTGTTCCCAGCTAGCAGATGTGGCTGTAGGCTATAGTTGAGGAAGCAGCAGTTGAGCACAGGAAGCAGAATAAAAGCGATTTAAAGCTGGTGCCCTAGGAAATGGGAGTGCTCCAAGATGCTGGGGAGATCATCATAATCCTTTTTTTTGAATAAATCTTACTGTAATTTTCAAGCTGTAGTTGTAATCTTACTGTGACGTTCCAAGCTGCCCCAAAGCAGAGAGTTTATTTTAAAAATTCAACTAGATTTCAGATAAATCTGTTTTGTCTTTTTCTCTAAAAGTAAGTCGTATTTATTTTTCTACTCCCTAGCCACGAGTATGTATAATATCTTAGGTATAATATCTATATTATACAAGGAAAAAAGTTAACAGCTTTTGTAACATGAACTGTTTTGTTTTTGCTAACTTTACTCAATTTTACTCACTGTAGATATCCTAATTTGAGGTCCAGCCTAATTTAACTTAGAATGTGTATTTAGTCTGACAATTTTTGAGAAGCATAAAATAAAATATTAAAAGAAAGGTAATTTACTAAAAGAAAGTTAATATTAGCAGCTAATCGGTAGCTATAGTCAATGAAAAAAAGAGTAGTATAATACATAAACAGTTTAAGAAGAGTTTCATGATAATCTTTTAATTTACTTTGTATCATTCAGATATGACTGAATAAATCCTATGTATGCATTTTTTATCCTAGGGCATGAAAATCATTCTTTCCAGCTTTGAAATTTCAAAAAAATGATTAAACAAATTAACATGATTATGCTAATTAATGCTGAAAAAGGATTTGACAAAAATTCGATGTATATTCATGGTGAAAAGTCCAAGCAAGCTAGTAATAAAAAGTAAATTTCTCAATGTGATAAGGAGCATCTGTAAAACTTACAGCTAATACCATGCTTAACAGTGAACAACTAAACTCCTTCCCTCTAAGACCAGGAACAACGTAAGGATATTTATTCTCACCATTTTTTTTTTTTTTTTTGGAGAGATTTTCGCTATAGGGCGTGTGCGCTCGCCAGACAGACAGAGAGAGACATAGAGACAGAAAGCGAGAAATCACCCCCCAGGGGGGATGGCCATGCTGCAATCCCTTCTTCTCCATGCTCCTCTCTGGATCTTGGGCAAGCACGCACACGCGCCCAGCGTGAGTTTTAAGCCACCGAGTCCGGGACGCAAACCGCGGTTGACTACGTGGGAGTCCAGTGACATAGCCATTACGCTAACTGCTGGTTCCCTATTCTCACCATTTTGAGTCAGCATAGTATTAGAATTCTTGCAATAATAGGCAAGAGAAAAAATAATATACAGACTGGAAAGAAAGAAATAAAATTGCCACTATTTGCATATGGCATTATTATCTATACAGAAAATCCCAAGGAATTTATAGAAGTATTCTTATACTAGTGAGTTCAGCAAGAAATCTTGATGTAGGAACAATATAAAACAATAAATCTCTGTCTGTCTGGCGAACGCACGTGCCCTATAGCATAAACCTCTTCAAAAACAAACAACAATAAATCACATTTCTTTATATTAACAATAAACATGTGGAAACCAATTTTTTTAAAAAAAATAACATTTGTACTGATTCTAAAGAAAATGAAATAACTAGGTATACAATGAATGAAATAAGCATAGGATCTATGTGCTGAAAAATTAGAAAATCATTAAAGAAATAAAAGACGACCTAAATCAAGAGATGCTCATGTTAATGGATTAGAAAACTCAACATAGTAGTCAGTTCTTCCCAAATTGATGCATAGGTTTAATGCAATTTCTATCAAAATTTCAGCAGTCTTTTTTCAAACATAACAAAAGCTTGTTTTAAAATTTATATAGAGAAGAATAGGCTTTCAAATAGCAAAGAAACAAAACACAGAGAAACAAACCTTGACAAAGAAAAATAAAGTAGGAGGAATCACTCTACCTGCTGTCTGTCTGGCGAACGCTAATCAAGGCAAAAAAAAAAAAAAAATCAAGGCAATGTGATATTGGTGGAAAGTTAAGACATGCAGATGAATGAAAGAGAATAGAGCACTCAGAAACACACCCCCATGGACATGTCCCACTGATATTTATAAAGGTGCCAAAGCAATTCAATGGAGGAAGAGCAGTCTTTTCAACAATATTGGGTACTAGAGCAATTAGACATCCAGGGGCAAATAAGTTTTCTACCTAAACTTCAGACCTTCAACAAAAATTAGGTCAAAATACATCATAAACACAATAAAAATGTAAAATCATAAAGCTTTTAGAAGAAAATAGCATAAGGGGATTTGTATGTCCCTGCTCAATATGTACTGAGTGTTCACACTCGACAGCAGAAACTGAAGGATTGGAAGGTATCAGAGTGGGAGGGCAATTGTAGCTGTTAGAGATAGTTGGGGTGGTAGATAATAAGGGGTGAGTGATAGGGGGAAGAAGGGAGGGGAACAGGGAAAAAACAAATGACATATTTAATTGACACAAAAATCGGGACCAGCAGTTAGTGTAATGACTATGTCACTGGACTCCCATGTAGTCGACCACGGTTTGAGTCCCAGATCCAGTGACTTAAACTCACGACGGGCGCATGTGCATGTGTGCCCATGATCCCGAGAGGAGAATGGAGGAGAAGGGATTGCGGCGTGGCCATCTCCCCTGGGGGGTGATTTCTCACTTTCTGTCTCTCTGTCTCTGTCTGGCGAATGCACGCGCCCTATAGCAAAAAAAAAAAAAAAAGAAAAGAAAAGAAAAAGAACTCTCAAATAAATAAATAAATAAAGAGTTGTTTGTCTATGGTAATGTCTTTGTCTTGACTGATATGCACTGTGTTCAAGATGGGACAACCATGTTGTACACTGTAAAGAAGTACAGTGATTAAGTGTAAATAGTATATAATACACACACACATATACATAAAAGAAGAAGGAAACAGCATAAAATCTTTAGGCCTAAGAATTCTTAGACTCGGAAGAGACAATCCTTAAAATGGAAGAATAATATGGTAATGTCTTTCTCTTGACTGATATGCACCATGTTCAAAATGGGAAAACCATGTTGTACACTGTAAAGATGTACAGTGATTAAGTGTAAATAATATATTTTATACATACACACACATATATACACTCACACACACACATACATATATATAAAAGAAGAAGGAAACAGCATAAAATCTTTAGAACAAAGAATTCTTAGACTTGGAAGAGACAATCATTAAAATGGAAGAATTATTTGGAAACTATACCTCAGATAAGAGACTGATAGCTAGAATATACAGGGAACTCAAGCAGCTTACCTGAAAAAATAAATTATCAACCTAATTAAAAGATGGGAAAATTAGCTGAACAGGCAACTCTTCAAGGAAGACAAATGAGCAGCTATGAAAGATATGAAGAAATACTTAGCATCCCTAATCATAAGGAAGATGCACATTAAAACCACAATGAGATACCACCTAACCCCAGTCAAAATGACTAAGATCAAAAAAAATAAAGAATGACAAATGTTGGCGAGGCTGCACTGAAAAAGGAACTCTCCTACGCTGTTGGTGGGAATGTAAATTAGACACTGCGGAGAACAATATGGAGGTTCTTCAAAAACCTATAAATAGAACTACCATTACAATCCAGCAATTCTAACCCTGGGTATCTATCCAAAGGATGGAAATATACTCAGTCAGAAAAACACTTGCATATCCATGTTTATGACAACATTATTCACAATTGCTAAAATGTCAAGCCAAATGACCAAGAACAGATTGGATTGAAAAAGTGTGGCACATACAAACGATGGAATACTACTCAGCCACAGAAAATGATGAGACCCTTGCATTTGCTAGAAAGTGGACAAATATGGAAGATTTAATGCTGAGCGAAGCAAGCCAGACTATGAAAGAGAAGCATTGTATATCCCCACCTAATATATAACATGTCTGTACTCTGTGACAGAACATTGGAAGGTATAATGGCATGGAGAACAACTGTGGATACAGTGTAGAGGCAGTGTAGGAGGAGGTGGGCAGGGGATGAGGGAAGGAGGGAATCAGGAGCAAAAAAAAAAAATGCAAAGCAAAACATTTAACAAACACAAAAGTGTAAAGTTATGTGTTAAGGAGGGTATGTATGGCAATACTTTGGACTAATATGCAGTGTATTTATGCTGGGAAGATTCTTTTGCATGCTGCAAAGATGTAGTGGTGAAATGTAATGAAAACAAATAACATGGGGAAAAAAGAGATTTTAAAAAAAGAGTTATTAGACTTGATTAAGATGAAATGATATACATGAAGCCATTTATGCTACATCTGGCACAGAGTAGATGCTCAGTCACAGGCAGCCATCTTCTTTATGCCTGGTGTTTTGTAACCAGTCTTTACTTGAGAGTGAGGTGAATGTAAACCTAGCACACCGAGTTAACAGAATTCTCATATATTAGAAGGAAGAGAACAGCCCCATAGCCCTAATAATGTTTTATTTTTAAACAATTCATTTATAACCAAAGACTGTATTACTATTTTATTACTGAGTAGATATATTTAGCTTTTATGTTCCTGGAACACTACATGGAAGCCAAGCTACTTGAGTGAGAATGGTTATTACAGGGAATCTATGGTTACAAATAATTTAACCCAAACATCCAACTATCTGAGACAAAAAAACTGGGTTGTATTTGGAGAAGGGTTAGTATGGCCTAGATTGTGCAAAATAATTGCTTCTCAGCGCTTGTTCACTTGAATGTTTCTTTCAAAGCATTCTCTTATCATTTACCATTAACTCAATTTTATCACTTAGCTTGACTCTCCACAGTACCGTCTGGCTTTATTTTTCCAAGGACAGCTCAGACCTTCAATAACAAGGACAGACTCTGATACTGGAATATGTTTATGAAAAACCTTCCCTTTATTACTTATGTGGAATTTAACTCCAATCTACTTGCTTTTATAAGGTTTTAGTGAACTAAGCATTTGCTGGGTTCTTTATCCCATTTCTCAGTACAAAAAAATTCTTTTCAATAAAACCCACAAAGAATAACCTGCAGATAACCTTGTCTTTGGCATCATCCCCCAAGGGAAGTCTAATCACCAGTGAAAGTTACAGGCTTCAAAAGGCCGGAAATAAGCTTTGTCTAGTTTTCTTTAAATGGGTTTATGGTTTCAGCCCATCTCATTCTCAGACTTTATCAGAGGGAGAAAATAACATGAACAAACCAGACAAATAACATGCTTTGGTTGCTTTTGGGTAATACCTTTATAATTGCTGAACTGAGTATTTGAGGAGAGATTTTTCAGATTATTCAAGTCATAATTGAACTATTTTATTATACTTGTATTTTTTAAAATTCTTTTATTTCACTTTATTTATTTTAATTTGGTCAGAGAGGGAGGGAGAGAGAAGGAGAAGGAGGGAGGGAGAGAGAGAGAGAGAGAGAGAGAGAGAGAGAGAGAGCAAGCCAGAGAAAGAGAAAGCAAGCCACCAAGTCTGGGTCTTGAACCACAGTTGGCCATGTGGGAGTCCAGTGCCCTTAACTACTATGCCACCTGACAGCCCCCTGCATTTGTATTTCTAACAGTCATGTGGGTTGGCAACTTCTATCAGGCTACTATGGAGAATCTGAAGATATATATACATGTATGTTTAATGGCATTGAATTATTTTATTTTATTAACTTGCCAGGGGCATGTGCACTTGCCAAAGAGAAACAGAAAGAGAGGCGAATGCACCCACTAGTGGGGGATGGCCGTGCCACAATCCTTTCTCCTCCATTTCTCCATCCTGTCAGGATTGATTTGGGGCACACACACAGATATGCCCAGTGTGTTTTTCAAGCCTTGTGAGGCTGAGATTGAACCACTTGGTCAGCCATGAGGATCTGGTTTCCTTAATCTATAGGCCATGTGACTAGTCTCATTGAAAGTTTAAAAATTATTCCTTGTTTATCTACAGAATTTACAAATACTGTTCAAAGTTTAAACTTCACACCCAAACTAGAAATCCTTAAGACAACCAGAAGCTGAATTCTGAATTGGTATGTTGTTAAATTTTTCTCCATATATTGCGACCATATTTTTCATCTTTGTGGCTTTCTGCCAGACTCTTTTCCCTTTCCTTCTTTTCTTATCCCCTCCTACAAGTGAACACTTTCAACTTCCTCAGCTTCCTCCCACCACTCCCAACTGTCTTTATTTAGCATGTTTGAGAAACATTTTATGTATGTTAAGGTAACAGGTAAAAATCCAGAGACCAGAGGCCAGCAGGTGGAATGGTGGTTAAAGTGACTGGATTCCCATATGGCCAACTGCAGTTTGAGTTACAGACCTGGTAGCTTGAAACACACTGGATGCATGTGTGTGCGTGTCTCAAACCCCAAGAGGAGAATGGAGGAGAAGGGATCGAGGTATGGATATCCCCTCCAGGTGGGTGGTTTCTCACTTTCCCTCTCTCTGTCTCTCTGCCTCTCTCCTCTCTGGAAAGTGTGCAGCACCCTATGGCAAAAAATAAATAAATAAATAAATAAAATTAAAGCCCAGAGACCAAACACACATGACCCAGGTATTGAGACCAATCTAGAATTCTTAATGCAATGAAAATGAAAGCAATTCCATTTACTAGTCAATATAATAATTTAACTATATGAACCATGATTGAATTTTAAGAATGAGATAAATCTAGATATAATTTATAATATATGGTATATATTATATCTTGTATTAAAATATAATTTTGAAGTCAGCATAATTTGCTATAGGGTACCTGCGCTTACCAAAGAGAGACAGAGAAATAGAGAAGGAAAGTGAGAAAGCACCCCTAGAGGTATGGCCATGCCATAATCCCTTCTGCTCCATTCTTCTCTTGGGACTTTGGGCACACATGTATACATGTTCACACATTTTTTCAAGCTGCCAGGTCCAGGACTCAAACCATGCAGTTGGCCATGTGGGATCCAGTCACCTCAACCACCATGCCACCTGGCTGGCTCTCTATTCTTCAATTTATTCCTGGAGTCAATATAAATGGAGTAACAACTATGTGCTAGGCCTCTACAGAAACTGGGGTTTAATTAAAATTTAGCTTTCAATTTCAGAATTAAGTAAATAAATGTACTTAAACTCCTTGGTCTCACCCTACATCTAGAAGCTTGGTGTATAATGTGACAAGTGTGTTGTGAAGAGACTGGCTGTGTCACACTCAAGTGTGAGACCAGTCCAGAAAGAAAAGTGGAGGCTGTGGGGTTAAAAACACATTTGCACGCGTGAAGCACTTTGTCCACGACACACGTGAGCAGTCATGGATGAAGCAGACCCTCCTGGGAAAGGGGGGTCAGACACAACAGCAGGAGTTACAAGGATAAAATAAACTTACGCGTGTCGTTCTAACGACAGAAAAGGACCCGCTTAAGCCAAATCCACAGAACTAGTAGCTTTTTAAACTTTAGGGGATGACGAAAGTCACTGACAATCTGATAAAAGCTATACACTTGGTCCAGAAAAAATATTTACATTTGCAGATCATTTTAGTTTCACAGATCCCCAGATCCCTGAAGCCTAGCAGAATCATTCTGTCGGCTGTCAGTCATTCAGATCAATTATTCATGTAGCGTTGGAGTGCACAGGGAAAATGAGAAGGCAAGAAGTCCCGTGGAAAAAGGAACCCAATTTCACGAGTATTAAGGAATTAGGCACTAGGGGACATTTCCTCCAAATTTACTCTCACCACTAGCAATAAATATTACAAATGCACCAAGAGAAGTTTACCTGATAATCACATGACTATGTAAGCTGGGCTTTTACCGAACTGTGAAAAATCAAAGCAGGTGTATGTACAGTATTGCCAGCAGACAATCTAAACAACAAAATTTCCAAGTTTCATGCTTTAGGTAACATATTACTAAACAGAAATGTCACAGATCAAAATGGGACTTTTTTTTGTTTGGTTTGTTTTAATTGCCAGAGAATATGTGTGCTTTCCAGAGAGACACAGAGTGTGGGGGGAGGGAGCACTTCCCGGTAGTACATGGCCACACTGCAGGCCCTTGTCCTTCATTTCTACATCCTGCCAAGATTTGGGGCATGCACACAGTATGTTTTTCCAGTGGCCAGGACCGGGATTCAGACTGAAGTTGGCCATGTGGGATCCAGAGCCGTTAACCATTATGCCATGGGTCTGGCCCAGTCTCTTCTTCACAACGGTTACTCGGTGAAAATACTACGTTCTCGGCTGAATCGGCAGTCTTGGACACGGACACTCACTGCCTGTGCACAAAACCACTTTCCCTTTTTTTACAGGGAAAGTGTGGTGCGGAGGCGAGGGGCGTACTCTACCACCCAAGCATCAGTTTTTAAAATTCAGTTCTAAAAGGTTTTGTAAACCCTATAGTTAAGGCTACCTTTATTGTTTCTTTCCTTTTTCTCACCACTAATAACAAAAGAGAAACAAAAGAAAATGTAAAAGTTATACAGGATGATCACAAATTTAGATGTGTGATTTTGAAAGTTTTGTTAGACTGCTACAGTACAGAATTAGGATACCTAGGTTTTCACTAAAAATTTATGATAAAAAATTAGTTAAGATTACTTCTTGAATATGTCCAACTGGCTGATGGTATTCACACAGATGACAAAGAGGGGAAAGCCATCCTCATGAAACACAGTGGCAGCACAATTCTGGCGAGTAACAAAATTTCTGCTCTCCCCCCTTAAACCTGTTCTCTCTGACCAGAGGAAAGCAGTAACTGACCATGAGTGTTGAATCAATCGAGTGGGGACAATGCCTGCGACAGTGGAAGAGTTCCCTTTTGAATTGCTTCAGTTCAGCACGATCACAGTAAGTCTGAACATGTCTTCTGTGTAGCTCAGAAGAACACAGGGATTTCATGAGGCTCGGAAACCCTAGCTAACTTGGAAAGCTTCCTGCAGAAAACAGCCACGTGGGGAGCTTTAAGACAAATATTTCAATGATCATATGAGAATACATTAGGCAGAAAAGCAAATGCAAACATGTACCATTTGATTCTAAAGTCTGCGCTAAAAGCAAGAATATATGAGTTCTTTGGTGCATCAAACATCTCCAAAGGAAAATTAGTTTTCTCTTTCAAAACCAATTTCCATGTTTTGTATGCCACTTCACTTACCCAATTCTATTAAGACAACGCTCTCCGCCTGCCTGTGAGACTCACTTCAAGTTACTGTTGAGATAGCTGAGTAGATGGAGAGGTGGTTTTCTGATACAATTTATCATGATGTCTGCAGGTTATGAGGAAATCTTCAAAAGACAAATGTCTAATTGCTTCCCTTAAGGAATGCATACAAAAATAACATGACAAATGTAAAGAGGTTTAAGGTAATAAACTCTGCTTTGTGCCACAGGGCTGAAGGTTATCCACACCAGTGGGAAAGAGAGAGAAAGTCTGAAAAATGAATGGGGATTTTTATTTTAGAAAACTGTCCAGTTCTCATTGAATCTTCCCAGAACGTAAGATTCATGTGGAGTGCTGTTAGTTTTCGGGATGTTAATCATACCTACATTCAAATGGAAGAACAAACACTGTCCCCAGTCAATAAAAATTACCTTAGACTATGCCATGTTCCTATTGGTATAGATAAATAGATAACTGATAACTGCCTCTTATTTAGACAATGGAAAGTTCTGAGTTAATTTTATGGGTTATTTCACTCATGTAATGGGAATAAATGGAAGCAATATTTTTACTTTACCCTCACACATAGGCTTACTTTTCACCGCCCACACTACTCTATCCAGTCCCTATTGCTTCTGAAGCTTCAACTTCCAACTGGATACCTCCATTTAGATCTCTCTCAGCTTCCCCCCAATACTCCAGAATAAATATAACATTTCTTCCTTACATCCTAATCTCCAAGAATGTACCCATTAGAAGCCACCCTCATTTCATGCACTCACATAATGTATCACGTTCCAAACACTGTACTTTCAGGGTGTCTTACCTTCTGACTAGCTGAGATTTCCACCCTTTCCCCTTTCTGTGCCTCACATGTTCATTCTGACTAGCTGAGATTTCCACCCTTTCCCCTGTCTGAGCCTCACGTGTTCACTCAAGCCCTTGACATTTCCCATTGGGATATCTGTGAGGAGCTCTTCCCTTCTCAGATTTTGAGGTCCTTGAGTCTCTCCTCCTCCCCCCCCCAGCTATCAAATGATCTTTCTATGGCCAAGTCAAGTCAGGTAGTCTTTACTAAAAATTCTCTAGGACACTTTACCACTGGAAGGGTCAACTTAACACACCATATTATGCATTTTTTAAAACGATTGTGTTATTTAACTTTATTTATTTATTTTAATTTGACCAGAGAGGGAAAGAATGAGAGAAAGAGGGGGGGAAAGTGAGAAAGCAAGTTGCCGGGTCTGGAACTCAAACCATGGTCAGCCATGTGGGAGTCCAGCACATTTAACTACCATGCCACCTGCCAGCCCCCATGCATTCTCTTAACCTGGTCCTTGCTTGCCTTTAGGCTCAATTTCTACCATTTCCACAGGTGATAAAATGAGGGCCAAGTTTCCTTAGAGGTTGTTTGAGAGATTTTGTCTTTGTTTACTGAAAAGGTACGTCTATTGAATAGTTATTGAAAAAATAAAAATATGGCCTCCTCTGATGGCATCATCTGTAGTGTACCAGACTGAAGTGCTGGAAGCTAAATGCAAACCATGGTTAAAATCACCAGCCTAGTTGACCTGAAATGTACCTGACATGCACATGGGTGCCCAAGATCCACAAGCTAAAGGAAGGGGATCATAGCACGACCACATCATCAATGGTGCTTTTCTCTCTCTCACATGAACATGCTCTCTAACATGAATTTTTAAAAAATTTACATTAAAATATATCATACATATTTTCATTTACCAGAGGGCATGTATGCTCACTCACCACAGAGAGACGGAGTAGAGGGGTGGGGAGGAGGAAAAATGAGAAAGCACTCTCCTGTGGGAAATAGATACATTGCAATCCCTTCTCTTCTATCTCTCTTTCCTATCACGATTTCAGGCCTACTGTTCAAGTCCCCAGATCTGAGACTCCAACCGTGCATTTGGGTGAGTGGGATCCAGCTGCCTTAACCACCTCACCACACAGCAAGACCTTACCTGACATACTCTTCTAGGCTTAAATGAAAAGCAACTGTAGTCATATGGGAGGGAAGTGAAATAAAGCAGAAAGGTAACTTATGAAAAATAAATTCACATGTCCAAAATTCTTACCCAATGTCTGCCGAAAAGTTACTTTCCAGCCTCTCGCAGTTTGAGACGAATCTGTCTTGAACACCAGAAGCACACTGTTGTTGCTGCTCTTAATGTTTTGTGGAAGCTTGGAACCACAGAATTTTCCAAGAAGGGGATCGCTGGTGTTAGAACCATCATAAATTGCCAGGTAGTCGTGGGAGCAGAAGGGGGATGGAGCCACATCAAAATCACTAAATCTGTGAAAGACATTTTGTTAATAATGATGTTCTCCATCTGCATTTACATTAAATTGTACCTTTAGCTTTGGGGGAAAAAAGATGAGGGAAAAAAAAACAGCTGAGCACCCAAGGTTCACTTGCCAGGAAATATTAGAAACAAAAAGGGCTTTATCGGTCAAATTTTTTGAGTAACTATAATATAGTATGTCAACAACTATAATAAGAGGTGTGGCGAATAAAAGTAAAAGCATTAAGATAAAAGCCCACGTTTCAAGGACTCTACAATCTAGGACAGAAGGGGTTCTCCAAAAGGTTCATGTAAAATACGTGTTATGGGGCCAGCAGGTGGCGTAGTGGTTAAGGTGCTGGACTCCCACAAGACTGCAGTTGGAGTTCCACACCAGTGGCTTGAAAATCATCCCAGGCAAGCATGTGTGAATGCCCCAAATCATGAGAGAATGGAGGAGAAGAGATTGTGGTGTGGCCGTTCCCCCGGGGATGATTTCTCTCTTCCCCTCTCTTTGTCTGTCTCTGGCTCTCTCCAGTGAGCACATGTGCCCTATGGCACAAACCTAAAAGAAATGTATTATGAAAAACTATGTATGGATTTGAAATTTTTTTCTGCCAGAAGAAGCTCATACTTTAATTCCATTTTTCATAAACTTTTTGCAGTCCCCTTGTATGGAAGTTCATTTCCAACCATGTTTTGGTAAGTTGAGCTAATATTTACCATTCCACAAACACTTTACTTCTTTAGTCTTCTTAAAAATATGGTATTTAGTCATCATTTGTTGTTTTGTGAGATAAAGTGGTACTTCTCTTGCACCCTTCACTTATGGAAGGCATGTTTATATAACGGGGTGGAAGAAATGTTTGTTTTAGAATCACAGCTCCATTCTCATCTCACAATCTGCTTCTCTCGCTAAAATGGAGCTTACTGTAAGATTAGGTGCATCAATATGTCAAGATCAAACTACGGTGTCTTGTCATACAGTAGATGCTCAAAATACGGAAGTTATTATTAGGATGATGATTTTTAAAAAAACAGGAATGCAAAATAATTTATTTCTCATTAATGATATAAAAATATAAAACCAGTGGTAGAAAAGAACTATTAATAAATTCTGTGGTGTGTCATTTGATGGCTCTACCAGGAAGTTCACATTGAGGATCCTCACGGTAGCTGCTGAAACTTCCCCACGTCACCTCAGGGCTCTGCCTTCTCAGCACTTTGTAAGATTGCCTTATGCACACACATTAAGGTTAGGCATGGCTAGAGGACTTGTTCTGCCACAAACAAATACGTAAGCAGAAGAAATATGAATTATTTTATGGAGACATTTTAACAGGTACTACTTGTTTTGCCACGCTGCCTTCCATTGCAGTGGCGTTCATGGAAACAGGGCAGAAATGAAGGCTTCATCAATATCGGCTACTGAGTGAGCATGATGAGTGAGCTTTCTTGTCAGGTCACAGTAAACACGGTCATACAAGTAAGAAACTTGTTGACGTAACTGTGCCTTGGCGTTCTTTGTTACTACTTACAACCTACCTAGACAGACTCATCCCTAACTTTCCTTAGATGACCTGACATAGTATCTTTTTTAAAAAGAATTACTTTATCTATCTATCTATCTATCTATCTATCTATCTATCTATCTATCTATTTATTTATGTTCATTTGACCAGAGAGGAACGAAGAAAGAGAGAGAAAGTGAAAAAGCAACCTGCCAGTCAGGCCTGGGACTCAAACCACAGTCAGCCATGTGGGACTCCAGCACCCTTAACCACCACACCACCTGCTGGCCCCCTGACATAGTATCTTAACCTAGACCTTATACTTTGTTATTTAATGATCCCAGAATTTAAAAAAAATACAAGGCTTCCTATATGGTTTTACTTTAGGATTTTTATGATGGGTTTATTATAGCTTTATTTAAAAAAAGTTTAAATTAATTGATGTCCCATTCTCATTTTTTGTAGATTCTTCTGCTTTTTATTTACTTTTTACTAGCCACTTTGATAAAATAACACCTAATATACAATAATTTTGAAACTATTTAGTAATTAGTACTTCCTTTTAAGAGACTTAAGGAAAAGATTTTTTTTTCCTAAAATGTTTTGGTTGGTTAAATGTTTTAAGACTGATGATAAAGATCGAAATGAAAACATTTTTTGTTTTTGTTTTGTGTGCACATGTGTTTTTTTAGAGGTTTTTGTCTTAGGGTGTGAGCACCCGCCAGAGAGAGACAGAGACAGACACAGTGAGAGGGAAAGTGAGAAATAACCCCTCAGGAGGAATGGTCATGCTGCAATCCCCTCTTTCCATTATCCTTCCAGGATCATGGGCACACATGCCTAGGAGTGATTTTCAAGCCACCTATTCCAGGACTCAAACCGCAGTCAGCCATGTAGGAGTCCAGTGACATAACCACTATGCCACCTGCTGGCCCTCATGGTATTTTTTTAATAGCAACCTCGATGGACTAAGACAATGGCCTTACACATGTAAGAAACAAATCCTGTGCCAAGCAGCAAATGATGAGCTACCTCTTATGCTTTCATTCCTGGCAACTGATCCCTTCACAGGCCTCCTGCTCCTGACCATCTGACAGTTTTTGTTCTTTTGCTCCTAAGACTTGAAAGATTGTTTGGCCCTGGGCACAGTTTCCTTACACATAGTCCCAGGTGGGATTTATGGTTTTTCTCCTAGCCCAATCTATAGATAACCTTCTGTTTGATACAAGGACCAAATCAGAATTGATGGGACCTGTCTTACAGCCCAAGAACCCAAGTGATACACTCGATCCCTGGAGGCTAACTGTAGCGAGTTTATAATCCTTAGGGCAGAAAATAATCATGGAGTTGGAGAGAAGTACATAGGTGTGGACTCAGCCTATCAGGCTTCTCTCTTTTTTTTTTTTTTTTGGAGAGGTTTTTGCTATAGGGTGCGTGCGCTTGCCAGACAGAGAGAGAGAGAGAGAGACAGAAAGCGAGAAATCACCCCCTAGGGGGGATGGCCACGCCACAATCCCTTCTCCTCCATTCTCCTCTTGGGATCTTGGGCAGGCATGCACACACGCCCGGTGTGAGTTTTAAGCCACCGGGTCCGGGATGCGAACCATGGTCGACTACATGGGAGTCCAGCAACATAG
>NW_006160168.1:2208740-2221155 GCF_000334495.1 Tupaia belangeri chinensis | reverse complement strand
TATCTATCTATCTATCTATCTATCTATCTATCTATCTATCTATCTATCTATCTATCTATCTATCTATCTATCTATCTATCTATCTATCTATCTATCTATCTATCTATCTATCTATCTATCTATCTATCTATCTATCTATCTATCTATCTATCTATCTATCTATCTATCTATCTATCTATCTATCTATCTATCTATCTATCTATCTATCTATCTATCTATCTATCTATTTATTTATGTTCATTTGACCAGAGAGGAACAGAGAAAGAGAGAGAAAGTGAAAAAGCAAGCTGCCAGTCAGGCCTGGGACTCAAACCACAGTCAGCCATGTGGGACTCCAGCACCCTTAACCACCACACCACCTGCTGGCCCCCTGACATAGTATCTTAACCTAGACCTTATACTTTGTTATTTAATGATCCCAGAATTTAAAAAAAATACAAGGCTTCCTATATGGTTTTACTTTAGGATTTTTATGATGGGTTTATTATAGCTTTATTTAAAAAAAGTTTAAATTAATTGATGTCCCATTCTCATTTTTTGTAGATTCTTCTGCTTTTTATTTACTTTTTACTAGCCACTTTGATAAAATAACACCTAATATACAATAATTTTGAAACTATTTAGTAATTAGTACTTCCTTTTAAGAGACTTAAGGAAAAGATTTTTTTTCCTAAAATGTTTTGGTTGGTTAAATGTTTTAAGACTGATGATAAAGATCGAAATGAAAACATTTTTTGTTTTTGTTTTGTGTGCACATGTGTTTTTTTAGAGGTTTTTGTCTTAGGGTGTGAGCACCCGCCAGAGAGAGACAGAGACAGACACAGTGAGAGGGAAAGTGAGAAATAACCCCTCAGGAGGAATGGTCATGCTGCAATCCCCTCTTTCCATTATCCTTCCAGGATCATGGGCACACATGCCTAGGAGTGATTTTCAAGCCACCTATTCCAGGACTCAAACCGCAGTCAGCCATGTAGGAGTCCAGTGACATAACCACTATGCCACCTGCTGGCCCTCATGGTATTTTTTTAATAGCAACCTCGATGGACTAAGACAATGGCCTTACACATGTAAGAAACAAATCCTGTGCCAAGCAGCAAATGATGAGCTACCTCTTATGCTTTCATTCCTGGCAACTGATCCCTTCACAGGCCTCCTGCTCCTGACCATCTGACAGTTTTTGTTCTTTTGCTCCTAAGACTTGAAAGATTGTTTGGCCCTGGGCACAGTTTCCTTACACATAGTCCCAGGTGGGATTTATGGTTTTTCTCCTAGCCCAATCTATAGATAACCTTCTGTTTGATACAAGGACCAAATCAGAATTGATGGGACCTGTCTTACAGCCCAAGAACCCAAGTGATACACTCGATCCCTGGAGGCTAACTGTAGCGAGTTTATAATCCTTAGGGCAGAAAATAATCATGGAGTTGGAGAGAAGTACATAGGTGTGGACTCAGCCTATCAGGCTTCTCTCTTTTTTTTTTTTTTTTTTTGGAGAGGTTTTTGCTATAGGGTGCGTGCGCTTGCCAGACAGAGAGAGAGAGAGAGAGACAGAAAGCGAGAAATCACCCCCTAGGGGGGATGGCCACGCCACAATCCCTTCTCCTCCATTCTCCTCTTGGGATCTTGGGCAGGCATGCACACACGCCCGGTGTGAGTTTTAAGCCACCGGGTCCGGGATGCGAACCATGGTCGACTACATGGGAGTCCAGCAACATAGCCGTTACGCTAACTGCTGGTCCCAGCCCATCAGGCTACTATGTGGAAAGCTCTGCATTGCTATGAATTACAACAACTTTTGGTTTTCCACCACATACTGTATATCACTGAAACATGAGAGTAGACATTTGATAGCTGAGACAAAAGCAGTCTTGAACTTGATCACTTGGAGAATGCAAGGCTGCCTTCTCATGTCTTCTTGGGAGTAAGCACATTCAGCTGGAGAATGTCTACATGGGAGTCCAGATATATCATTCGCAGCACCAGTTCAGAGGTATTCTGATACACAAATAAAAATGCATTTCTTTAGTTAGAAAACATATGCTTTGATGGATAGTATAGGGATAGATATTTGCAGGACTTCATGAGGATTTAAATGTTGACTCTTCATTTAAATGAGTATTACTTTGAGAAAGGTCCTTGACCTCGCCAAGTCTCAGTTTTCTCATCAATGAAATGAGAATTATGTGATTATTACACATGTATGTATCCCAAGCATCATATGACTATTTTAAAAATAAAATGAGACAATATGGAAAGTGTTAACTAAAGTTCTTTATGTATTATAAATACTCAAAGAATGGCAACTGTTTTCTCTTGTCCTTCCTATCCCCTTTGAATTCACATAAGTTAGAACTTGACAGCTATGTGAAATGCCTTTGTAACTGCTGGAGAATTATAAAGACTTTTTTTTTTAAAACTAGTAGAGTGTTTGTCTCCCTTTATGACTGGTTTGTGTGGAGGGCAGAGGCCCATTTCCCAGGTTTACTACTTAAAAGACACCTTAATCCTCTTCCTCAAGGTTTCTTTATAGACTGCTGATGAGAATCAGTGCTCCCCACAAGGAAAAAAAATCTTTTCTGTAAATCTGTAAATAGAGCTGAATGGATTTTCTTTTCTTTGGAGAGAGTTCTTTTTGTTTGTTTGTCTGTTTGTTTGTTTTTCATGCACTCGCCAGAGAGACAGAGTGATATAAAGTGAAAAATCAGTTCCTGGGGGGATGGTCACACCATAATCCCTTCTCCATTCTCTTCTTGGAATTTTGGGCACACACGCCCAGCATGAATTTTAAGCTGCCAGGTCCCGGACTCGAACAGTCAACCATATGAGAGTTCAATGACATAATCATTATACCATCTGCTGGTCCCATGAGTGAATTTTCTTTTCTTTCTTTTTTTTCTTTCTTTCTTTTTTCTTTTCTTTTCTTTTTTTTTTTTTTGAGAGGTTTTTGCTGTAGGGTGCATTGCTTACCAGAAAGACATAGAGAGACAGAGAGACAGAAAGTGAGAAATCGTCCCCCAGGGGAGATGGTCACACCACAATCCCTTCTCCTCCATTCTCCTCTCAGGATCTTGGGCATGCACACACACGTGCCCAGTGTGAGTTTAAGTCCCTGGGTCCAGGGCTCAAACCCGGTCAACTACATGGGAGTCCAGCGACATAGCCATTATGCCAACTGCTGGTCTCTGGATTTTCTTAAGAAGGCAAATTTGTCCTACATACTTGAGTAGAATCACTCTGTCGTCTTTCACAATGATGGAGTACAGACAGTGTACGTCGTTGGGGTAGCCTGCATACGAGTAGGCAGGGCTGTTGATGAGGCCACTGGAGAAGTTGAACACACCCCCGCAGGCTGCAACAGAAGACAAAGGGATATGCAGAGCGCAATGACAACTCTCAGCATGGGAAAATCATTTTGAGATATTCTAGATTATTAGGTAATTGGACAAGTCATGACACATTTTTGCATATGTCATGACTTCTCCAATGATCCAATATTGATTTATATGATTTCCTGAAGAAAGATAAATTATTTTTCTTGAAGTAATTTAAACCTAAATTCATTATGTTTATAAATAATACTGATTTTTTTCCCCCACTGGGAAGGAAAATAAGTGCTAATAAGGAATAAAAGCAGGGAAGAGTATTTTAAGGCAATCTTGGAAAGAAGTAAGTTTGCGTCAAATAATGGTCAGAGTATAAAGGATGAGAACAAAGATTTCATGTGTTGGGGTGAAACTGTCCCTTCCCTGTTTAACTGACATACTGGGAACAGAAGACAGTGAGCACTGAAAGTTCTGAAAAGCCTGGTAAACTCCAAGGCATATTCTGAGAATACAGACCTAGAAAAGACTGTGATGCAGAAATCTTAAACAACTCAGACTGAAGTCTGAGTCAGAATGAAGTCTCCTCATTCAGGGACAGAATAGGATAAGAAGTATTGGAAACAATTTTTGGAATTTCAAGTTTAGTTCTCTGTGTGGGCTCAAATACATAGCTCTTAAATCCTATCTACTTATATGTAGGTATGAGAATGGTAAAGACTATACTTGTTCAAATGTGTAGGTTTTTAAAGTTTATTTCTTTCTTCCACGGGAGAGAGACAGAGAGAGAGAGAGAAAGTGGCACTCCCAATATGGGTTTCATGCCACAATTCACCCCAGGATCAGCGAGCCAGGCATGGGCACATGTGCATGTGCCAGTAAGTACAGGGAGGCTCCAAGAGGTGAACCCAGAACTTGCCCATGTGGGTCTGGTTTTGTTCCTGCTGCACCACCATCTGGCTTTAGACTTCTATGACTCTTCCTCAGTAAGCATCAAGTAGTTAGGCTTACTCTCTATCCTGATTCCAACAACTAAAAGCCCAGGCCCTTAGTTATTCCCATTGGCCAATAGAACAACAGCCATACAAATATAATAAAGGCCCATGATGAAATAAAATAACTGTTTTTGCTTAGGTTTACATTTGAAGAAGATCAGATTGTACCAACTAATGATGGCAAGTATTCCACCCTCACTGCCTTGAGAAAGGCCTATACAGACTCAGTTTATGGTTCTGAAATTATAATGGGGCTAGTATGCATTGATTTTTATGGTTTATATACTAACAATGAACATGTTTCATGTACATCTCTTAGAAAGGACAGACTATGGTTGTCAATTAAGATTCTTTCTCTCTCTCTTTAATCCGCCTCCCTCCTTCTCTTTCCTTCTCTTTCTTCCTCTCTCAATCTTTTCCTGCCTTCCTCCTTTTCTGCCTTGTTTTTGCCTCAGCTGAGCCCACTTTGCAGGGAAAGCTCTTCTCCATGTGCCAGTAAGTATTCATGTGCTCAGATCCCAGGGTACAGCTGTAGTGAATCAAATGTCAGCGTTGGTAGCAATTATTCTATTTTGTTTTATACACAGTTACATCATCTCCGGCATTTACCAATGCCTACATAACTCCCATCTTTCTATATTGTCAGAATTTGGAGTATGAATATCTGCAACATTTAAAAATGGGTCTCTCACACTAGCTCTATTAAACCTTGCATACTGTGTTTAGGAAAATGAGGGATTAAAAATTAGAAGATTGGGGCCAGCAGTTGGCATAATGGCTATGTCACTGGACTCCCATGTAGTCAGCCGTGGTTAGTCTGGACCTGCTGGCTTAAGCTTACGCAGGGCATATGTGCGTGTGTGCCCAAGATCTGAGAGGAGAATGGAGGAGAAGGGATAGCGGCATGGCCATCCCCCCGGGGGGATGATTTCTTGCTTTCTGTCTCTCTGTCTCTCTGGAAAATCTCTCCAAAAAAAAAAAAGAAGAAAGAAAGAAAGTAGAAGATTATAATGCAGGAGTCTAAATCTCCAAAACAGAAGTTGATCTAGAGAATAAAACAAAACCCACTCTTCTCTTTATTTAACAAGACAATGGGGAAAGTAATGTTAACTGCTCAGCCCTATTCTGTTTGTGCCAACTGACCTACAGAACCATATAGAATCATATTAATATTTTAAAATGTTAGATGAGGATTCAGATAGGAGCCCATGTGAACAAATTATAAAACCCCTTTTCACAGGTAAATAGCCTTTTTCGTGGTTGGAAGCAGTAGTTTATTTGAAGGGAAAGCATTTACGTTTTTACCTTTAGCAATGGGTTTGGTCAAGGGAAGACAAAGAATACCAAGAAAATTTTACAAGATTTGTGTCACAGAAGTTGGTATGCAGTGGGAAGAACGCTATCAGTCAACTAACCAACAGGAGAGGAAAAGAGTATTCCAGACAGGGCAATAGAATCTTGAGGTTTCCTCAGTAGGCACAAAGGCTTTTGTCCAGTTTGTGGTTTCTCTTTTCTTTTGCCTTTAGCATAGAGAAATCATAAATTATGACATAGTTAAATATCTCAACCTTTTAGTTTCCTCTGGGGCTTGTACTTTCTTCATATTGTTTAAAAAACCTTTCCTTTTGGAAGACTATTAAGATATTCTCTTATATTTCTTTAAATTTATAAAATATGATTTTTTTTATTAGTAAAGTGACTTGAAAAATCAAATCAGACATCTGGATAATTCACCCAAAGTCACCTTTATGTAACGTATGAACAACTAAAACTAGGAGGAGAGGTCATTGTAGCTTAAATGACAATATAAATCTCAATTTGATTTTTTTTTTAAGAATTATTTTATTTAACTTTTAAAATTTATATTTAAATTTGACCAGAGAGGGACAGAGAGAGAAAAAAGAGAGAAAGAGAGAGGGAAAGTGAGAAAGCAAGCCACCAGGTCAGGACTCGAACTGTGGTTAGCCATGTGGGAGTCCAGCACCCTTAACCACCATGCCACCTGCCAGCCCCAAATTCTTCATTTGATTTTCAAAGAGTAGTTCAAGTCAAATTTCATGAGAAAGGTTCCTCTGTACCAACAGTCTGTACAGAAAAATGTCTAAGTATTTTTGTACCACACACCTCACTGACCATTGTTTGAAGTGTCTGAATCTTCAAATTGTGATGTATGAATCACTATGAAAAATCCTTGCATGAATTACTCAAGATAAAATAAATTCCGAACTATATCATTAGACTACTTACAGGTTATCCGATAGGAAAACTTGAATCCGAAGTCTGTGACGTGCGCGTTAGAGTAGAAGTTAAGGAGCATGGGACCAGTGACGGAGAGAGGGCTCAGGGTCTCGTCACCACACACGGTGGCAAGGGGTGTGGAAGATAAGTTGCTGCCCTTGATAATGTGCACCCCATCACTGTCACAACTTCCGGTTATGGCTGAACGAGCTGTGTGCAGAACACAGAACAGCCAGTATTATGATCAGAAACAACACAATGTCATAACAAAGAAAACATTATTGTAGTCCTTGCAATTTATATAGCAATGTACGTGAAAATCTAGAGACATTTTGGAGAGTTGATGTTTACCTTTCTCTCCCCACATTTACTCCAGTTACAAAACAAGGACAGGCATGAGAAAACCAGTAGAACTTCATAATAATAATAATAATAATCCTACTTTAAAACAATCTAGAATATTCTTCTCTTATAAAACAGTGCCTTTCATTCAATGATTATAAACTGGAGACAGTTTTGCCTCCAGGGGACATTAGGAAACATCTGCAGACATGTTTTGCTGTCCCGTTGGGCAGTGGCATAGAGGCCAAGGATGTGGCACATACACTGCAACGTCAGCTCCCATGCCCCACACCTCCGCCCTCATTCCTGCCCCTGCCACAGAAAACTGCCTGGCCGAAAATCTCAGTGGTGCTGCTACTGAGAAAACTTGCTCCAAGCTCCTGTATGGGTGAGAGACTCCTATCATGGCTACCATGGAGAGATCATTAGACATTCCTTACTGCTTATTGAACAACCATTTAAAATATACAGATAAACTATATTAACTTAAGGGTTTAGTGATTGTAAAACACAAAAATATCATTGTTTGTGTTCTAATTATAGACAAATACATATTCTAAGCTCTTTTTCCCCCCAAAGAAAAATATAAAACAGATTAAATAAGAAACTAAAAGGACTCTTACTATTGTAATGTATCTACTCATTTTTAGAGGTGAATATATATTGTTAAAACATTAATCACAATCATACTGAGTATAGTTTTTTTTTAATAATTATTTTATTTAACTTTATTTATTTATTTGTTTATTTTAATTTTACCAGAGAGGGACAGAGTAAGAGAGAGAGAGAGAGAAAGTGAGAAAGCAAGCTGCCAGGTCTGGTACTTGAACCGTAGTTGGTCACGTAGGAGTCCAGATCCCCTAACAACCATGCCACCTGCCAGCCTCGAGTCGTCTTTTGTAATCTAATTTTTTTTTAATTTTTTTTTTTTTTTTTGCCATAGGGCATGTGCGCACACCTGAGAGACAGAGAGAGACAGTGCAAGGGAAAGTGAGAACTCATCCCCTAAGGAGGATGGCCACACTGCAATCACTTCTCTTTCATTTCCCTCCTGGGATTTTGGGGGCGCACACACACACACACACACACACACACACACACACACACACCAGGCATGGGTTTCAAGACTCTGGGTTTGGTACTCAAACTGCAGTAGGCCATGTGAGAGCCCAGCACCTTACCCACCACACTACCTGAGGGCACCATAACCTAATTTTTACTAGCATAAAATAAAATAATGCGACTTTATGTGATTAAATATTTTTAAATATTGTAAATTCCAATTTATATATATGCCATTCTGTTTATTTGATAACCTATCATTCTATCATCTTCGCTAGAATCCCAAAATACTCAGACAAGGGACCAGCAGTTGGTGTAATGACTATGTCGCTGGACTCCTATATAGTCGACTGTGGTTCGAGTCCCAGATCTGGCGGCTTAAGCTCACGCTGGGCGCATGTGCGTGCATGCCCGAGATCCCGAGAGGAGAACGGAGGAGAAGGGATTGCAGTGTGGCCTTCCCCCTTAGGGGGTGATTTCTCGCTTTCTGTCTCTCTCTGTCTTTCTGGTGAGCGCATGTGCCCTATAGCAAAACCTCTCCAAAAAAAAAAAAAAAAAAAAACAGAAAAGAAAAAGAAGAGAAAAGAAAAGAAAGAAAGAAAGAAATATTCAGACAAGAAGCCACTTTAAAGCCAAAGTGTGTCCTGGCCTGTTCAGGGAAGCTATGCTTTAAACACCATCTTCTAGAACCTTACTTTCCCACTCTAAGCTTCACTCTCCATGCACTGAATGTCTAGGTAGGCCTTTGTGCACAGTAGCCACATCTCGATACTTTTAGAGTCTTTGAAATCTTCAACACTTGTTGAATCTCCTACTTTAAGGAAGAAATTTATTTTTATAAATCTGAACTACTAATCTCTTTCTGTGGACACTACATTGCCGAGCACAGTGCAGGAGAGATTTTTGTCACAGAATGACCAGAAGCCATCACAGCGGCACAAGAAACATGACAAGCCAAGAAATATCTCTTCCCTAGGGGAGAAGAACAATCCCTCATCATCCATAGACGGTACAGTTGAACTCTTGGAAATATATGATAGAGAATTCAGAATATTCCTAGTGACAAAACTAAACAACATACAAGAGCTGAGAGATACTGAACTCCAGAAGATGCAGGAGAATAGGGACGAGTACCAGGAGGTGTTGAAGTTCTTCCATGACCTGAAAGAAGAAATACACACCATACAAAAGAGTAAAATGGAACTATTATAGATGAAAGCTGCTGTTCAGGAAATCAAAACCTCCCTCAAAAGTATTAAAAGCAGATTAGTCCATGCAGAAAATCAAATTTCAGATGTTGAAGGCAAAACCTCTTATCTAGAAAAAACAACCAAAAAAACTGAGAAAATAACCCAGAAAAATGAGAATACTGTACAAGAAATACTACACAGAATTAAGTACTCAAACATCTGGATAATTGGTATCCTAGAAGGTGAGGAAACTAATAAGGGCATTGACAATCTATTCCATGAAATCTTTGAAGAAAATTTTCTGTATCTAGAGAGGCATTCAAACAACCAGACTCAAGAACTACAAAGGACCCCAGATAGAATCAACCCAAGAAGATCTTCTCCAAGGCACATCATAGCCAGACTGGCCAAATCTACAAAGACAAGATACTAAAATTGGCAGGAAAGAAATGTCAGGCTACTTATAAAGGTTATCCAATCAGGCTAACCTCAGACCTCTCATAAGAAACAATGCAAGCAAGGAAAGAATGAGAAAATATATTCAGTGTTAAGTGAAAAACAATTTCAACCAAGAATACTATACCTGGCAAGACTATCTTCCATATGGAAAGAAAGGATAAAAACATTCTCAGATAAACAAGACCTGAAAGAATTTGCTAATACCAGACCTGCTCTTCAAGAAGTTCTGAAAGGAGTGCTCTACCAGGAAAATTAAAGACACATACAGAAATAAGAGAACAAAAGGCAACCAAGAAAATGACCAATGTAATGCTATGGGCAAGAAATATCAATAACAACACTGAATGTTAACTTCCAGGATTTAAATGAAAAGATTGGACCATAGTAACACTGCATATTCAACAGAAGAGAATTTGAACTTAAGACTGAACTGGCAAAATAGAATTTTATGACTTTTCAGTTAAACATTACTGACTTTTTTTTTTTTACTATGCTTTGTTTTCCCAATTTAAGCATTTTACTTTCTTCTGAGTTGTTGATAGGTTCAGCAATTTGTTAAAATATTTTTCTTGTTTGTTTCTGTAAATGGAAACATAAACTTTTCTTCCTCCCTGACCCCTCTGAAATTGGAAGATATTTGGGAGTATTCTTATTTTGTGGCAGAAGGGTTATTTGCATAAGTTCAATAATGTTTGTTGCATTGAATCAGAAATTGGAATACTCATTATTGGACAGGGCTTTGACTGGGATGTCATATCTGAAGATTAATCAGGACACTATGGAACTAAGGTGGATCTCAAGTAAGCCAACAGAGCTCTTAGAAAGATGGCCTGGCACCGTAAATAGTTCTGCCTGGCAGAGACTATTAGAGAAGATATATGAAAGAATTTGTAACATAAAATAACCTGAACTTTTCCAGCCCAGCATTGTAATCAGTAGAGATTGCAAAAGAGCAACCACACCAGAGGATTATCTTGAGAAAGACTTTGAAGGAAGAAAAAGAGACTGATCTTTGCTAGCAGATGGTATATCACAGAATTCTTGGTAGGCAGAGCTAAATTGAGAAAGTTTATGTGTGAATTGTGTGGTGGGTATTTGCTTTTCAACAGTTTGTGGAAAAATGTAAAAATAAAAAATAAAAAAATAATTCCATCATCTTCACATTTTTGTCGCAAAAATATTGCTACAACAAACATTCTTACACATAAATATTTGAGAAATTGTTTCATTTTCATTAAAATAAGCTTTTAGAAGTTGAGTTACTAGTAATAAGGTAAGATTCTTTTTAAGTTTATCAAGTGGTCCTTTGTTGTTGCTTACACTTCTTTATTTTGATGAAAAAGAGACAGAAAGTAACAGAGACAGACATCGCAACATGATTTCCATGCTGTGATCCACCACTGGTCTCAGCCAGCCAGGATCATGGGCATGTAAATACCCAATGTACATATGGAGGGCCTGGGATGCAAATCCAGGACCTTTCCCATGTATGTCCAATTGTGTTACTGCTCTGCCACTACCTGGCCTCAAATGGCACTTTGGATAGTGTTGGCAGTTCATATCCCACAGTATTTTAGGTATTTGACATTCTTTCTAACTCAACACTTTCATCATCCCATAGGTCTTATATCCATTGACAATATCCTCCTTGTTTACAACTCTCCCAGCCCTAAGCAACCACTTTTCTAGTTTCTGATTCTAGATATTTGTCTACTCTAGACATTGTCCGTAAAGAGAATCATACACTATGTGACCTTTTGTAACTGTCTCTCTTATTTTTTTAATCTAACATAATGTTTTCGGGGTTCATACATGTTGTTGTATATGTCAATATCTAATTCTTTTTTATTTTTTTAAGAAGTTTTTGCTCTAGGACATGTGCACTAACCAGAAAGACAGAAAGACAGAGACAGAACGTGAGAAATCACCCCCCAGGGGGGATGGCCATGCCGTAGGGGCTTCTACTCCAGTCTCCTCTCGGGATCTTGGACATGCACACACACACACACACACACACACAGCGTGAGTGAACAGCAGTTGACTGTTGAAGGCAAAACCTCCAGAGTCCAGCAACATAGCCATTACACCAACTGCTGGTCCCAATATCTCATTCTTAATGGATAAATAGTATTCCATGTATGGCTATATCATATTTTGTTTATCTATTTATCAATTGATGGACACTGACACTTGATTTGTTTCTACTTTTTTTTGGCTGTTATGAATATCGTTGCTATGAATATTCATGTATAAGCTTTTGTGTGGGTATATGTTTTGAGTTCTCTTGAGCATATAAGTGTGGAGCACCCCCACCCATCGCCCTCAGCGCCTATTTCAAAATGGCGCTCAACAGAAGCCCGCTGAGCGCTCAAAGCAGTAAACAACTTTAAGGAAGTAGGGCAGTGGGGAGCATGGAGAGCACGGGAACACCGCATGCAACCAATCCTCTTTCGAGGACTGGCTTCCATGCACGTGGACAATGATCTGATTGGCTAAGGGCCCCTTATAAGGGCCCGGGGGAAGGGAAAGGGGGAAGAACTTCTGTAACATAACCTGGGGAAATAAAGTGCTGAAGAGAAGACCGTCTCCGGAGTCGTCAGTTGCGCGACAAGTGGTGGCCCGTACGGGGAACCTTCTTCTGTGTCAAGAGCGACCAGAACTCTAGCACTCCAGAGCAGCCGGCTGGTAAAGTCTCAGAAGGTAAGAGACACCGTTCATAATTTAAGACCTCGGTATAGAGGCAGGGTTATTCACAAGACCTCGGTATAGAGGCAGGGTTATTCACAAGACCTCGGTATAGAGGCAGGTA
>NW_006160168.1:2200694-2207126 GCF_000334495.1 Tupaia belangeri chinensis | reverse complement strand
CGCTATTTCCCATCCCCAACAAATCGGTGCCGGACAGGTGGGTAGTCGGCTCAATGTCCCAGAACATGGAGCAAATTGCCTTACATGGTCCTAACAATATCTGGGGGCTGTGTCCTCTACCCTCTCCTGCTTTAAAGACAAAAAAGGGGGAACTGTGGAGCGCCCCCGCCCATCGCCCTCAGCGCCTATTTCAAAATGGCGCTCAACGGAAGCCCGCTGAGCGCTCAAAGCAGTAAACAACTTTAAGGAAGTAGGGCAGTGGGGAGCGTGGAGAGCACGGGAACACCGCATGCAACCAATCCTCTTTCAAGGACTGGCTTCTGTGCACGTGGACAATGATCTGATTGGCTAGGGGCCCCTTATAAGGCCCCGGGGAAAGGGAAAGGGGGAAGAACTTCTGTAACATAGCCTGGGGATATAAAGTGCTGAAGAGAAGACCGTCTCCGGAGTCGTCAGTTGCGCGACATATAAGTAGGAGCAAAATTACTGAAAGTTTCAAAAGAAACTTCCAACATTTGAGGCCAGTAGGTAGAGTGGTAGTTGAGATGCTGGAGTCCCAATGCCTGACCATGGTTCTTATCCCAGACCTGGTGGCTTGCTTCCTCACTTTCCCACACCTCCTCTCTGGTGGCTTGCTTTCTCACTTTTTTCTCTCTGTGTCTCTCTATGGTGAGTGTACATGCACTCCAGCAAATTTTAAAAAGATAATGATGTGAAATATTTTAAAAAAATTTTTTTCAGAGGTTGTGTACACCCTCTGGAGAGAGAGAGAAGAAAGGTAAAGTGAAAAAACACCCTTATGGGGGATGGCCATACTACCATCCCTTCTCCTCCATTTCTCCCTCCATTTGGGATATTAGGCACACACACACATGCCCAGTGTGTTTTTCAAGCGCTGGGTGCAGGATTTGAACTGAACAGTTGACCATGTGGGGTCCAGACCACTTTAATCGCCACACCACTGGCTGGTCCTGGAATATTCACTGGCAAACAACAAAACATTTTTATTTCATGTAAATGCTAACTTGAATGTATATGTAACATATATGCACGACCCCAACACAAACATTTTACCACTTACAAACTCGCCAGACTGCATTATATTTTACACAAGTCCATACAATACAACAGTAAACCCTGAAATAAGACCACCAGTTTGCTCTTATATCATGCTGACATCAGAGACAGAACCAAGTGGTGGCACAGTGGCAGTACGACTGGATCCACAAGAAAGCCCTTGCTGGTAACCCAGGGCCTCCCTGTGCTCAGCAGGCACAAGTGAATGCCTGTGATCCAAGGTAGCTGAGGCTGGAGGGAGATGGTGATGTGAAGACCCCATTGAGGTATTTGGGAGCATCTGTCTGTCTCTCTCTGATGGAAGAAATAAATATACTTTTAAACTAAAAAAAAAAAAGAGAGAGAGAAATTATGATACACGTTTACTTTATATTTTTAAGTCCCTGGCCATAGACCTTGGTTCAAGGGTGAGTATGTGTCCTAACATAATCCAATAAAGACAAATAAGAAAGCCCTTGTTTGGACTTTGGAAAGGAAGCAAGAGTGTGCTGGTAAAAGTAACAACCAACTCTCTCAGGAGGGAAAAAAATGTCCTTGATTTGTAGCATTTGCCAGTTTCCAAAGCAGGAAAACGAGTGCTAAGAGAAAATATGCTCAAGGATGCTTGTTCCTAGTTTCTCTTGTTCCAGGAGTCGCTACCCTCCTTCTTATTTTTAAACTGTCCTTTGAAAAAATAAGATAATCCGGTAGTGTTGATGTTTTCTGGCTGCTGCAGGTTTGGTAGCTGGGGGAGTCATTGGCAGAAGGATGGTGTGCAAAAAATGCGAAAAGAAACTTGGTTAGATCCACCCTTGAATGCCCTTTGGTTAATTTCCCATCAGAAAATAAGGAGATGGCTAAAAGACTTTTGGTTAGAAACCTTCGGCCAGAACCCTCCATTACTGGCAAACAAAACTACAAAAGGATTTCAGCCTATGCCTACAGATGGGCCCATAAGGTCCCAATGGCAAGTAAGCTAATCAAAATACCTGCCATTCTCGTGACCCTGCCCCTCCACCTCTCCCATATAAGTACGTTACATCTCCTTGGCAGGACGGGCTGAAGACTAGGATTTGGCTTCAGACCCCCAGGAGCTTTGTTTCAGTAAACTTTCCTTTCTCTCCTGAGATGACTGCCTTCTGAGTCTTACTCTGAATTGTGACATCCACCATAGCCAATTTGAAGCTTCCAACATGAAGTTATTAAATGCAGAATTGACAACAGGTGGGCAAAATCGACTCTTGCAAAATGGTACAAGCCAGCTCCAGCATACCAGCAGACGTGTGCCATCTCTCTTTCCAGATGTGGGTGAGGGCAACTAACCTATGCCTCCAAGAGAAGTCAGGCTTAGGGTGGTGCCCACGCTGGAGTAGCACAGAGTGTGAACAAAACAGCAGAATATTTGATAATGTAATGAAAATGCTAGCTTAAATAGATTTGAGGCACACTGAATTATGAGACCTTTCATAAGTAAAAACCAACAAGTTGTCCTTCTGTGTTTAAATCAGGTTGAATTAAGTTCCCAGTTAATTAGGCCATAAAAATACCTAATCGACATGGTAGCTATCATAGTCATTGTTGCTACTATAATTTATTGAGCTTCAACTTTCTGAGAACTCTTGATAGATTGAACGATAATTCAAGGCATGACATCAGATCCAGTCTACGCCAATCTGTTGTGTATGAACTGGAACCCAGTAAGAGAGAGCCAAAGATGTTAAACTTGGACAATATCAACAGCAATGATTCCTGACACATGAAAAAACCAGACTGTAGTAAAGGGAAGGTGGAAAAAGCAGGAAAACGAGTGCTAAGAGAAAATATGCTGGAGGATTCTTGTTCCTAATTTCTCTTGTTTCAGGAGCAACTACCCTCCTTCTTATTTTTAAACGGTCCTTTGATAAAATAAGATAACCCGGTAGTGTTGATGTTTTTTAGCTGCTGCAGGTTTGGTAGCTAGGGGAGTCATTGGCAGAAGGATGGTATGCAAAAAACGTGAAAAGAAACTTGGAAGTGTTATCATTCCAGATCCTTGGAAAGATGGTGCAAAGAATACCACAGAAAGTGGTGGAAGAAAGCTGAATGAAAATAAAGCTTTGATTTTGATAAAAGCAAGATTCGACCTATATGGGAAGAACAAGTTCTCTACTTGCAGAATTTGTAAAATTTCTGTGCACCAGCCGGTTCTCATTACTGCCAGGGCTGTGCCTACCACAAGGGTATCTGTGCAATGTGTGGGAAAAGGTTTCGGAGACCAAAAACTACAAGCAAGCATCTGTCAAGATGTGTACATAGAATTTCTGGCTTTCTTTATGATTTTATTTTCTGCTTTGAATTTTCAAAGCATGACACAAAAGTTTACAAAATAACATGCTTTAAGATATATAATTAAGTATAAACCAGGGAAGTTGATTGTATTCATTCTTTTGCTCACCAGAAGTTTTGAACAGCCGCAGTGTAATTAATCTTCCACCTTAAGTGGTTATTTTCCTTACTACCTTCTATTGGAACTGAAGTAAGTGGCAATTTCAATGAAAAATACTTCCCAGTTCTGTATGTACTTCTTATTTTATGTTATTCATATAATTCTTATTCTCTCTACTTTATACATGCTACAAAAATGAGAAGGAGAATATTGTTATTTTGCTGTGAACTTGACATCCACACTTAAAATTCTAACCTCATTTCCTTGCTTATTGTTAGAATCAACAGTTCCTTCATTAGTTGCAGTTTCAGAGGCTTTTTACATGTTTGAGGCCATTATTATTGAATGATTTCTTAACAGCTCAGACCCATTTTAAAGACAAGCTGGATTGATTTGTAATTTTAAAAATTTGCCCATGAAGCCCAAGTGCCAATTTCTTTCATGTGTGAGCAAGAACACAAGGAATATCCATATGCCCAAATGAACACACTAAATTTTAGATAAACACATATTGTATATATTACCTTGAATTTAAATAGTCATAAAGTTAGAATATTGTCCATGTTGACATGTAATGAAAATAAATCCCTGCTCTTTGGGAAAGCTCTTCAGAGCACAAATAAATAAACAAACACAAAAATGTTTAACCTCCTCCCTCAAAAGCAATAAATAGTATAAACAACAACAAAAAATAAGATAATCCAATATCCTTCCTATAATCTCTGCTTTATCTCTAAGGTAGCTTAAAAATAATTACTACTTTTAACTCAAAGAATTTTGACAAATACATTTTTTTTACATATCTATAAAAGTATTTCCTCCACTCCTTTTTTGGTGTATTATCTTAGAGAAAATTGATATTTTTATCATAAAATACTGGTGCAGTTTAAATCTTAAGTCATTTTCAGAAAACATTGGCTCCTTAGCTAAGTTTCTATCCTTTCTGAAGAAATCTTAAGGTACTAATTAAATGTATATTTTGATCTCAAAGAATTCCCTTCCTTTGAAAACCTAGGAATAGAAATGCTTCTAACTGGATATAAATATACAAGTTAAAAGTGTAGAAGACTTAACTTTAATGACCTTATCATGTAATTAGGAGGAATATGATAATGGAAAAATAAGACCAAATGGAAATACATGAAAATCAGATTCATAGTTTGACTACTGATAAATTATATGCCTTAACTATAACCTCAGAATTTGAACATAGGAAGCTCCATGGAAATTTTTAAAATTCAGAGTAGTTGAGCTTGTGGATAAAAATGGTATCATGCATTTGTTATAGAAATATCTTTTGTTAGCAACAATATATACAGTTGTAAAACCAGAATCACAGAATGCAAGGAAATATTGCTAATGCGAGATTAAAATCTTGGTCCCACATTTGGCCAAATGTCTTGCTATGCGAGTGTCCTTCAAGTACTAAGAAGTCAATGTTTAAGTTGTTGTTCTCATGATACAGAGCTCAACAGTGTTAGCATATTATGAAAAGGCTGCAAAACCTAAGGTTGACTATGTTACCAAATAATGAATTAAAACATTAATTTCAATTATAGAAAGTTCATCCATGAAATAGTGATATCTTAAGACATAATTGAAGCTCATTCATTGTTTATAAAAGCTCTGTATTAAACAATAAGGAAGTCGGCTGGGGAGATGCAGAGGGAGATGAGAAGGGATTTTAATTTTTGTATAGATGGCAATAGAATATCAAGTAACTTAACAAATCGTTTAAGGAAGTCTGCTCATTCTCAAGGCCTGATTCAATCAAATGCAAAAATTACAATATTTGGCAAATTGCTTCAATGATTAAAACATTCTTGTATCCTTTCTGGTAGTCATATTTTAAAGGTAGAATGTCTTGCCAAAATTTGTCCATAAGAAATCAAACATCTACATAACATTAGAACTTAGTTACCTAAAGTCTAAGACCGTATTAGGGATTAGCATGAACAGAGTAATATGGAAGAAAATGAGACAAATGTGCCATCAAGTGTCAAGTAATTTACACACATACTCTTTTTCTTAGGCCCACCATATTATCATGTTATTATAGATTAAAGATATCAGCCTGATTTTTCAATGAGGTGACACTTGGTAACAGAAGACAAAGGCACCAGAAAATAATTGTACTGAATGCTTTCCTATAATTATGTTGAAAACAAATTGTATATATAATTGTAGTATGAGGAGTCTTCCAAAAGTTCATGAAAATGAGTATTATGAAAAAACTATGGGGACCAGCAGTTAGCATAATGGCTATGTCGCTGGACTCCCACATAGTCGACCGCAGTTCGCATCCCGGACCCAGTGACTTAAAACTCATGCAGGGCGCGTGTGCGTGCGTGCCCAAGATTCCGAGAGGGGAGGCAGACTGAGGCTGCAGGCCCGACCCTTCCGAATCTCCACACATCCCCACCGTTCTTCCTCCTTGGGCCCCAGGTTGGTTGCCTGGGACTTTAAGGCAAACCCCCACCCCACACCACCCGCAATCCGGATCGAGCCGGCCAGCAGTTCTGGACACCAGGCGGACTGAGGCTGCAGACCTGACCAACCTGGTACTGTCACTCATCGTCTGATCTTTTTCCACTAGCCTTTGGACTGTTTGAATTTTGGTGATACGAGCGTGCCGCGTGATTTCCTTTTTCCATTTTGCTTTTCTTTGCTCTTTGGGTGTTGCTTATTAGGTCAGTTGAAGGCTCACCACTCCTTAGAAACAGTGAGGACTTTGGGCCATCCAGGGCTAGTGGCAACAGTTAATGGTAATTGTGAGGAACAGGTAGGCCAACCATAAGATAAATCATCAATTTTCTAAGCCTGTACAACTTTTAAGAATCAGAGATACCTTAAGTAAGTTAGCAAGAAACATATAGATTACCTGATGACTAAGAACAATCGCAAAGGCTCAAGAAATATGAGCAACCAACAAAAGGCCTCTCCGTCAAGGG
>NW_006160168.1:2160414-2197235 GCF_000334495.1 Tupaia belangeri chinensis | reverse complement strand
GAGGATGTATTGCTGAGTGAAGTAAGCCAGGCTATGAAAGAAAGATATTGTATGTATCCACTCAATATATACCGACTATCCGCACTCTATGATAGAGAGCAAAAAATTGGAGGACATAAAAGCAGTGAAGGTACTTAACGAGAATAGGACAGTGTGGAATGGGGGAAGTGAAGAGAAAAGGATAGAGAAAGATAGCAAGTGAACAACAGAGAGGCAGGATGTTAGTGAGAAACAGATATGGTTTATTAACTGTTGATGATGACATGTATAGTATTCTCAACTGGATTGGTCTGAGAAGTATTTCATGATGGGCAAAGTATTTTTACAAGCAAAATGAGAAATAGCGATTGACTGTTTTAAAAAATAATTAGAATAATAAAAATAATGATTGGGGAAAACATAGAAAAGATATTGAATGTTAAAGTGGGGAGATTAATGTCTCTATACTGACTGACATGCATGGCATTCCCTTTTGAAAAAACAATGTAATACACTGTAAAGTTATATGTAATCCAATGTAATATAAAGAAGATTATGATGATAATAAAAAATAGAAAAAAATTTTTAAAAAAAGCTTCTGAGAGAATGGAGGAGAAGGAATTGCGGTGTGGTCATCCCCCCCTGGGGGGTGATTTCTCACTTTCTGTCTCTCTGTCTCTCTCTGTCTGCCGAGCGCACGTGCCCTATAGCGAAAACCTCTCCAAAAAAAAAAACAAAACTATGCATGCATTTTAACATTTTTACACCAAAATAAACTCTCACTTTAATTCTATTTTTCCACAATTTTTTTGAAGTCCCTTGTGCACACAAACTCTCAAGTACAATGCAGTTTAATGCAATTAGAAGTGATTGTCTTCTAGGGAGAGAAGAGAACTTAATTTTGTTTTAGAAAAAGTTTTTCGAGGAGCAAGATAGGTATCAAAGTTGAGTTTATGGCCAAGAAGCCCCATTCCATCAAATATATGAGAACCTGCCAGGAAAAGAAGCACCCCGGAGTTGAACAACACTTTCTCAGATGAAAGCCCATGTCATGGGACAGGAAGCTATAGGCATTCTTAATTCTCTCTTCGATAAGTGCCTTGATATATATTTACTGCTGAACTCTCAGGGCTGTCAAATTGTTTTCAATGATTTGTTTTTATGACTGTTTTATTTTCCATTCTCCTGAAAAACTTTACAGAGAGCTTCAAGAGAGCTGAGCAGGAAGAGGTTCCTGGAGGGTGACGTACCCAGAGAGGGCATGGAAGCTCCACGCCCCTTCCTCACACCTTGTCCTTGACATTTTCTCATCTGTATCTTTTGCAATGTCTTTTGTAATAAACTAGTAAACACAAGTCAGTGTTCCCCTGAGTTCCATGAGCCACTCTACAAAACTAATCAAACCCAAGGAGGGGGTTGTGGGAACTCTGATTTGTAGCCCGTTGGTCAGAAGCACAGGTAAAACCACCTGGGGCTTGGGATTGGCATCTGAACTGGGGAGAGTCTTTGGGACTGAGCCCTTGACATGTGTGGTCTGACACTATCTCCAGGTAGAGAGTGACAGAACTGAATAAATTAGAGGACATCGGCTGTGTCTGCAGCTGAATCCCTTTCTCACTTGATGTGAGGAGAAAACCCCCACATGCATCTGGTCACAGAAGTTGTCTATGTTGATTACTAAGTAAGAGAATATAAAATATATTTTCCTCTATAGCTACACATTTAGTGTCATAAAAGTAGGATTTGTTACAATGGCCCTGACTTGTGGAAATATGTGGGTTTTTTTGGAGGAGGACAAAAGATGAAAGGGTGGAGGAGGGGATAAAGGACATCTGATTCTGGAGTGGTCATGTGATCACCCATGGTATGGGTCAGCAGCTGTGCAGTTCTTGGTCACTAACGGTAAAAGTTACCAATGGAATTTAGAGATGGATCCTGTTCCTGTGAGTTGGTTCATTAGATGCACAAGGAAATGTAAGCTAAGAAGAAAAAAGTGAAATACAGTGGACCCTTCATGTTCATAGGCTCCAAATCTGTGGATTCTACCAACTGCAGCCAGGCTACACCAATTATCATAAAGTGGGGGAAGAGGTGGCTCTCTAAAAGACAGACACTGAAGAAACTTATCTATAATTTTTTGTTTTCACTTCTATCTCATGTTAAGATTACTTGTATGCAATCTAGAGATGATTTAATAAAACTCTATCATTTTATATCAGGGACTTGAGCATTCAAGACTTTTGTTATCTACAGGGGGCGCCGACACCATCACCTCACAAGTATTGTGAATGATTGCATGCTCTCTTGGCTATTGTTATCTGGAACCACTAACAGAAAAGTAAGAGGGTATGCTGGACCAAACTAAGATCTCAACCTGAGCCTCAGAGGCTACTCTCAAGGGAAAAATTATGCAGGGACAACAAAAAGCACCTTGAAGACCCCTGGTTACCAAGAGGGCAGTCAACAGGAGGGAGGGGCAGAACCAGGAAACTACTGAAACTAGAGGGCACAGAGTGAAGGAAGTTTTTCCTTTGTTGATTGGTACCACCAGCTTCCTGAGGAGTGATGATCCATTTACTAACACGGATTATGAGAGTAATTAACTTAGGAGCAGTATCTTTGATGTAAAATGCTGCAGCATGGAAGAACCTGTCTGGGCTGACACAGGGCACACAGCTTGCTACTGAGCAATCACAGATGGCTGCATGTGATCCAGGAGGCTTTCCTGAGAAAACAGGCAGCCTAGTGGACTGGATAAAAGCTATTACAAAGTCTGCTACCCTTAGAAGGGTGACTGTTCATCTCCCCCTAAAAATGCCACATGGAACACCTCAGAGGTAGCAGCTGAAATACTTCATATACAAGTCGTGTGGAACTAGATTTCTGATGACCAGGATAGTCACCCACTAAATATACCCAATAGCCATGGCATGATAAACGGTGCCCTTTAATGTGGATCCCCATAAAACCTTACGGCTGCAAAACTTGAAAGTAATTCAGGAAGCCTTATTTGATTTACCATCTCAGCTTCCTCTCATAAGTTTCACAATGCTGAAAAAAATTAGGTTAATTGACAAGAGAATGGGGAAAGGCAAAAGAGAGGATTGAATAACTGATTCCATGAGAGTGTCTAGGCCTTTGAATGGCATATGCCATTTCTAGGAAATGTATCTGGAGACTTAAGTATTGGCTTTCTACAAATAAGTGGACCCCTTGTTTTAAAAAGAAGAAATGCATATTGAAGTAGTTTCATGATTTGTTTGGAATTATAGGAAGCAAGATGGTGCTGAGTTTTTATAAAATGGTTATGTAAGCAAAGCTGAACTGTATCTTCATTCAAGAATATGTATTAAGATTATGGAATGCGTGTTAAGACTATTGGTAGGGGAGAAAGTGGGTTTGGTTAAATGGATCTTTTATGGCCCTATTATGATCTATCCCTTGAAAAGTGGAAAGATCATTTTGTTGCACTTCCCCATTCTTGTTTTTAAAATTAAGAACATATCCCAAGTCCTATAAATGGCTTGTATTGAACTTTTACATTTGAATTAAAGATTGTTAAACATGAAAAAAGAAAAAGAACCTATTCCAGAAAGGTGGAAAATATTAAATGGCTATTAAGAAATAAAGTAAATAAAAACATAGATATAGGAGTCAGCAAATAGCATAGCAGTTATGTTGCTGGGCTTCCACATGGCTGAATGCAGTTCAAGTCCCAGACCCAGTGGCTTGAGAATCGTGCAGGGTGCCTGTGTGTGCATGCCCAAAATCCTGAGAGGAAAATGAAAAAGAAAGGATTGTGGTGTGGTCATACCCAAGGTGGGCGGGGGACAGAGCTGATTTCTTACTTTCCCCCTCACTGTCTGTGTGTGTGTGTCTCTCTTCAGCAAACACATGCACCCTAAGGCAAAAAAAAAAAAAAAAAAAAACCTCTTTAAAAAAGAAAAACAAAAGAGGAAAATCGCACAAAAGTCAAGAGAATCCCAACAGGGTGGAGAACTTTAGATGGTTATTAAGAAATGGGGTGAATAAAATGGAAATTCATGAGGTTAAAACAAAGGTCTTGATAGAACACTACTGAAGGTTGGATGAACCAACGGGAGCCCGAGTCCCTGCTGGTTCCCCAGCATTAAAGACTCCCAAACACATGTACTGTTATTACCCCAGTCTGGATAATTCACAAAGTCAAAGGCAAAAATTACAATAAGAAATCTAATCTTAAGTTGCCTGGGACAATAGACAGGCACATTAATCAAGATGTGAAGATCAAAAGAAAGGCCAGTATCCCTTGGCTCTACCCCTTGCTGGAGACCAAAAGCTTTTTGTACTAACTTGGGTAAAATGGGCCAGGTATAGAGAAGTTCCTGGGATTAGAATATAAAAATGTAGGGCCAGACAGTGTGGTGGTAAAGGTGCTAGATCTCAGACAACTAACTGTCTAGTTGTGTCTAAACTGGTAGCTTGGAAAACACACCAGGGGCATGTGCTTACATGCCCAAAACCAGAGAGGAGAATGGAGGAGAAGGGATTACAGCTGGCCATCCTTCTGGGGGGTGGGGGGTGACTTCTGCCCCCCACCCCCTTCTCTGTATCTTTGCCCTATAGCAAAAAACTACAAGAAAAAAAAAAGGCTATAAAATTGTGAGAGTTGATGGGATAGTGACAGGTAGAATGTTGAAATAATCTTTATATAAAAATGTTGTGCCTCCCTTACCTGAACGTTTTATGGGAAGGAATATTATGTCTGGCAGGGCAACACTTCTCCTGCCTAGTACTACAAAACCAGCAACTGTTGATGAAGTCCTAATAGAGTCCCCAGTTAAGAAAGTAAGTGTTGATAGAATTTATTGAGAAGTTTGGAGGACAGGGTGTCAGAGGGTTATAGAGTGGTAAGATGACACTCTGAGAGGCTGACCGATTTGAGAAGGTTCTCGGTTTGTTCTGGAGAACTCCCTGGCACACTGGGCTTGCTGAAGCTGAAGGTAAATCACAGCATGAGGACCCTATTGGAAGTGTATCTCTCTCTCACTCTCATACATGGAAGAAATAAATACATTTTTTAAAAGTTTGAAGAGGGGGGCAGCAGGTGGCATAGTGACTAAGGTACTGGACTCCCACATTGCTGACCATGGTTCAAGCCCTGGACCTGATGACTTGAAAAATCATGCCAGGTGCATGCTCAAAATCTTGAGAGGAGAAGGCACTGTGGCATGGTCATCTCCCCAGGGGGGTTGATTTCTCACTTTCCCTTTGCTATCTCTGTCTCTCTTCAGTGAGTGTACATGCCCTATGGCAAAAGCCAGAAAAAGAAAAAAGGGAACAAAGAAAAAAGAAAGCTTGGAGGAGAATTGGTATATTGGGTCACTGGAAAAGCCATGATGCATTTTTGCATATAAAAATAAGTCATGGCTTTTCTGAGGACCCAACATTTAAATATGCTTCATGCAAAGTGGCTGTCTTTTACCTGACTGCATTGTGGAGATGGTCATTGTCTCTGACCGAGGAATATTTCCTCTACTTAGTACTGTAAAATAAAAGACATTTCAAGCCACCCTGTAAGCCATATTAATTGAATATGCTAAGTGGGGACCAGTAAGATTACCTAAAACCATACAGTATAGAGGCGGGGACCAGTTCTCCACATGACAGCTCTGTATGGAGCACTTACTGGGGCTTACGGCAAAGCTTGTGAGTGCCTTCCAGAGAAGACTACTGGAGTTTTGACTAGAGAATTTCCACTTACAGTGCATTTAGTACCTTTCTTTGAGACATTAACCACATATGACTAATGACTATAAACTAATCTTGTAGCCTGAAATAGTCATGAAGTCATGATGTCAAGAAAACACTAGCAGGGGACCAGCAGTTAGCATAATGGCTAAGTTGTTGAACTCCCATGTAGTCAACCATGGTTCAAGTCCTGGATCTGGTGGCTTAAACTCACGCCAGGCACGTGTGCATGGATGCCTAAGATTCCGAAAGGAGAATGGAGGAGAAGGGATTGCAGCGTGGCCATCCCCCCAGGGGATGATTTCTCACTTTCTGTCTCTTTCTGTCTCTCTGGCTGGCGCATGTGCCCTATAGCAAAAACCCCTCCAAAAAAAAAAAAAAAAGAAAAAGAAAACACTAGAAGGAATGGCTATGCCCAGGAGAGTTCTGTAATTAAATGGACATGGCTTATACAGGATTGTGATACCTGGGAAGACAATGAGGAGATACAAAGAGCGAGTCTCTTTTCCCCTAGGACTGAATGTGAACCTGTGTGAGGAGTTGCTAGAGTTAGTCTATGGTGTCCTATAAACAGCTGTCAACTGATTGAGCAAGGGCTGCTGAACTTCTAGTAACATACTTGTGCCCTTTGAGTAGTATTTCCTTTTGGTACAGGGAATAGTGACTGAAGGCAGAGACTTGGGGTAGGAGTGGGGTAGAGGTGTGGTAGGAGGAGGAGTTAGGCTGTGATATTGTGAAATATTTATCTGATCTCTGCCCCTAGTTTCCCTGAAAATAGTTCCTAATATCCTGGGGATCTCCAAAGCCCATGAATTAAGTGATGGATGGCGGCCCCAGACAGCTTCAGGATGGGGGACGGTCCCCTGAAAGACCAAAGCAGAGTGAGAGGATTAGAACTTTTAGCTACCCCCTCAACCTCTGAGAAGTGGAGGGGGACAAAAGGTTGAATTGATCACTAAGGGCCGATAACTTAATCAGACATGCCTATGAATGAGGCCTCCATGAAATCCCCAAAATAATGGATTCAGAGCTTCTCGATAGTTGAACACATGATGATTTCTGAGGTTGTAAATGCCTGGCGTGGGCATGAAAGCCACATCCTTTCCCCATGCCCTGTGCATCTCTTCATTCATATCCTTTGTAAAACCGTCTAGCACAGTCTCCTCCAGTGCTCTGTCAGCTTGAATAAAACAGCATTAGGAAGTGTTTCAAAAGAACAATGGCCAAATTTTTTCTAAAATAATGCATTGTGAAATACACACAGATTCTGAATTCTCTATAAACAATTGAGGAAGCAAAGTAAAGAAATGGTAAATAGTTGAGTAATGATGCTTTTTTAAACCTTAAATGGGGAAATGTGAAATAAAACAATTGAAAAAATTCAATTACTGCGCATCTCTATAGAAAAAAAGGACAATAAAAATCTCAAATCAAATTGCCTTTACTTTTTCCTTCAAACTTTATATTAGTTATAGCCTATAAACTAACACTTCTGAGTAAGTTAAATAGAAGTTGGGCAAATATTAGGTAATATTTCTCACCTGGCTGCTCCGAAAATCTAGCCTCATCCCCCTTGAGGCTTTGAAACCATCCTAGAAGACTTCAAAGGTAGCATCTGCCTCTGCATGGGCTTCATCATAAGAGTTAAATGAAGGACCAGCAGTTGCCTAATGGCTATGTTGCAGGACTCTCATGTAGTCAACCATGATTTGAGTCCTGGACCCGGTGGCTTAAATTCACGCCGGACATGTGTGTGTGCATTCCCAAGATCCCCAGAGGAGAATCGAAGAGATGGGATTAAGGCATGGCCCTCCCCCTGGGGGGTGATTTCTCACTTTCTGTCTCTCTGTGTCTTGTTTTCTGGTGAGCGCATGAGACCTATAGCGAAAACCTCTCCAAAAAAAAAGAAAAAGGAGTTAAATGCTACTCTACCATCCAATGCAATGAAGAGGTATCTGGCTCTGAAAAACAACTGAGTTTACAATTTGCAATTTGCCTTGTAGGATATTTTTTAATTAAGAATTTCTTTTTTTTTTTTTTTTTGGAGAGGTTTTTGCAATAGGGCATGTGTACTCACCAGAAAGAGAGAGAGAGACAGAGAGATAGAAAGCGAGAAATCACCCCCCACCACCACCAGGAGGGGATGGCCACGCTTCAATCCCTTCTCCTCCATTCTCATCTTGGGATCTTGGGCACACACGCATACATACCTGGCGTGAGTTTAAGCCACCGGGTCTGGGACTAAAACCGTGGTCGACTACATGGGAGTTCAGCGACATAGCCATTACGCTAACTGCTGGTCCCTTAATTACGAATTTCTAAACTTGACATATAACCAAGATGATTCAAAGTGATTACTTCATTTTTAAAAAGTTTGTTTATTTGTTTCTTCTGTGGGAATTTACATAGAAAAAAACAGAGACAGAAATACCTCACTTCCAATTGGTCCTTGACGCTATGATCCACCCTCGCCTCCTGCAGTCCCAAATCATGGCTACACACATGCTTGGCATATTCAGAGAGGTCTCCGGATATAAACCCGGAGCCTTCCAAGTGGGTCAACCTTGCAGAGCATGCTGTTTTACTGCTGCACCACCATCTGGCCACTGCTTATCCAATTTTAATAAGAGAAGAATAGAGAACTAGAAGGCACTGGTTTGCCTTAGTTACCTATCTGCTAAGTGTATTATCTACTAAGTAAAAAAAAAAAAAAAAAGAAGAAAGAAAACAACTGCATTTTGGGCTGTCAGAACAGAAAAATATGCCATGACTTTTCCAATGACCGAATATATAATTTTTCTTGTACATTGAGGGCATCTACTTGGCCATATTAATAAGAACACAAAACTGTACTTTGGATTGTTTAATATTTGGAGAAATAAAATACGTATTTAATAACACCTGATTGCAAAATAAGTACAAGCATTATAGCCTGCAGTTCATAGAATGGCTAGTATGTAAAAATAACAAGAAAGCCAGAGAAATGTAGCCTGGCATAAAATAACAGTTTTAGAGCCGTTTACTTTGTGGTAGTAGAAAGTAGGCCATTGAGCCTTTGTAACCTCACATTTCACCAGTGGGAGGCTGAATAATCGGTGTATTTGTCTATACGGTAAATCCTTCCCAACCAGTTGTCAGTGTGTAACAGACACAGTGGAGGGACGAGTGTTCCTCATAGTGTTTTATAGCCGGGGATAGCCCATCCTTTCCATGCCAATTCCACTTTTGGTGCTGGTGGCCCAGCAGGTCGACACGTCTAGAACACTCATCTCTACCCAAGTCAGTGGCTCTGCCTTAATTTGGGCTCAGAATTGCTTAGTCATGTGAGGCCCAGCCATGGCGTGTGCTGCTAGACTCTGCTGCTCTGCTGGCCGAAGCCATATGGGAAGCCTGAGTTAGATTCCTGGCACACCCTAAAAGCCAGGTATGGGAGTGCACACCTGTAATTCCAATTACCCGGGAGGCTGAGGCAGGAGGAGCACAACACAGGAAAACTCTGTCTAAAGATAATAATTATAGTCATAGTAAATACATTTTTTTAAAAAAATTGTCATCTGAAGAACCAGCAGATGGCATAATGGTTACATCACTGGACTCCCATGTAGTTGACCACAATTCAAGTCTCAGACACAGTGGCTTAAAACTCATGTTGGTGGGTGTGTGTGCATGCATGTCTGAACTCCCAAGAAGAGAATGGAGGAGAAGGCATTGAAGTAAGAGCATCTCCCCTGGGGAATGAGTTCTTGCTTTCTGTCTCTCTGTCTCTCTCTCTCTCTCTCTCTCTCACACACACACACACACACAAATGAGCACACATGCCCTATAGCAAAAATCTCTCTAAAAACAAATCATCTGAACTGAGTCTCAGAAACAGTTCCTACTGCTTAGAACAGGTAGAAAGGCCAGTGCTCCTTTAATAAAGCTATGAGAGCCATTCTCAATTCTATCATAATACGCTGTGCAGGAATCCCTCCGGCTTACTTTAGAAGAGCCGGGGAATATTGTTTTTCTTTTTTCTTTCTCTTTCTTACTGTATCCAATCAATCTCTAGCTTGTCTATGGTATTCAATTAATGTCAGCATTGATACATTTAGTGATAAGAATCTAATTCTAAACTAAATTTGATATATAGTGCCCTTTTGGGGGAATCATTTACTCATTAGTAGTTTGAAAATGCTTAGTATTGGACACTGGGAATATCATAAGACATATCAAAAAATATGTCTCAGGGGCCAGATGGTGACCCAGGGGTAAAATGCAAAGCTTTGCAACTGACCCACAAGGGTCATGTACCAAGCCTTCATGTGCCCATTCGCTGGAATAGCTGAGGCTGGGAATGTATTGCAGTGTTGGGATCTCACTGAGGGTGCTGTATCTCTGTCTTACCATAGAAGAAATACATATGCTTAAAAAAAATATCTCTTGGGTCAGGCCCTGTGGCCTGGTGGTTGGGAAAGCTGGATCTCACATGGCCAACCATGTGGCTCAAATCCAGCCCCTAGTGTCTTGAAGAACATATCAGGTGCATGTATGCGTTTGCTCCAAATCCTAGCAGGAAGGGAAAGGATTGCAGCATGACCACACCCCACTGGAGGGTGCTTCTCCCTCAATCTTCCCATTTTCCCAGTGTATGAGTGTGTGTGCCCTCTGAAAATCTAAAGTCTCTTCACTTGAGTTAGGATTACCAAATCCATTACTGGAAGTAACAATCCCTTAATTTGGCATTGGCTGAATTTCATAACTACTATTTTTTTTTAATTTGCTATAGGACATGTGTGCTCATAGGAAAGAGAAGAGAAGAGGGGAGAGTAGAGAGAGAGAGAGAAAGAGAGGGAGAGAGAGAAAGCAACCCCTGAGGAGATGACTATGCCACAATTCCTTTTCCTCCAATCTCCAATCTTCTTATGAGATTTTGGGTTTACATGCACACATGCCTGGTGTGTTTTTCAAGCTGCTGGGTCTAGGACTCCAACCATGCAGTCAACCAAGTGGGATTCAATTACCTTAATCACTGCACCACCGGCTGGCTTGATAACTACAAATGTATATATATGCAAAGTGATTATCAGGAAGAAAGACTAAGTAGTTCGTACAGAGTCGTATGCTTGGTAATGGTTGCCTGACATTGAGGCCCATCCTACAGCAGCAGCTTTGTCCCACTGCACCATAGTCAGGTATTGGAAATGGGCTTGCATCTGTGCCCACTCAGCCCACTTAGCTCAGGGAGCAACTGCTTGAGATTGGGTCAGGCATGTGCTGCATAACGTGCTGCTGCGTAAAGACAGTTCAGTCAGTGAACAGTGGTCCCCTAGGATTACAGTAGGCTATATCGTACAGCTCGGTGCGCAGCCGGCTGTACCCTCTAGGTTTGAGTAAGTGTACTCTATGATGATCACACAATGGAATCACCTACCAATGTGTGTCAGAACGAATCTGGGAGGTTAAGGGACACCTGACTGTACACGTACCAATGTTATTGTCAGTGCCATTCATGACACCATAATACATTTTCTAACGTCTTCTTTTTCAGTCTGAATGACATTGGCATGGGACAGCCTCTGTTTATTTAATATAATGGGAAGAGAAGCACATGCAAATGTACAATCTAGGAGCCAGCGTGTACAAGCTATAGGCCAGAAGACAGTGTAATGGTTAAGGAACTGAACTCCCATATGGTTGACCACAGTTTGAGTCCTGGACCTGGTGGCTTGGAACTCATGCCAGGCATGTGTGTGTGCCTGCCCAAAATCCCAAAAAAGAGAACGAAGGAGAAAAGATTGTATCGTTGCCATTCTCCCTGCAGGGTTGGTTTCTTAATTCTCTCTCTCGGTCTCTCTTTGTGTCTCTGGTGAGCATACACGAACTACAGCAAAAATCTCTCTACAACAAATGTACAATCTAAGTCACATGCTTTTTTCTCTTATTAAAGTAACTTTTTCCAATTATAAAAATAATACAAAAAGTACAAAGAAGAAAATAAATATTATCTACAGTGCATCACATAGTATTACTAGCTCTTGAAGAACCAACTCTTAATAGCCTTACAGATTTACATACATTATTTTAAATAGAAAACTGGATCATCTTATGTATACTATTTCACTCTCCTCTAGTACTTGAAATATCATAAACATGTTTTTATATTACTGTGATTTTTGTGCCAAAAGATGTTGAAAAGATCATTTTTTTTACTTCATATTCCATTTTTACACACCATACATCAATTTACACATATGGTATTTTCTAGCAAACACATGTGCCAAAAATTGCAGCTGCAAAGATGCAAGAAAAGGATGTGAGGTCAAAGGAAGAATAAAAATGGAGAGATGCCTTGTGTTACTCGTCAATTTGTGAGTATTAATGGGTCATTTTCTCTTTCTCTTCAGAGAAGTTTTTGCTATAGGGCACGTGCGCTTGCCAGAAAGACAGAGAGAGACAGAAGGCGAGAAATCACTCTAGTGTGTAATTTTTATAAACCATAAATTTCTCAGATGTTGATTATTATAGAACAATTTTACTGACTGTACCTTTTCATTGCTATGAGAGACTAAACCAAAGAATATATAAAGAGAGGTAGCTTAAAAACCGACAAATTAACTGTAATTTAGAAATAGAAAATTTGGTAAAAACAAAAACAAAAACAAAAACAAACAAACAAAAAACATACCATGACTACAAATGGTTGAAAACAGCTCTCAGTGGAAAGGGAGTCCCTCTCTACAGTGTTACAACACCCATTGACCACTTGTGTCAGAGCCACCCACGTGAGCAGCCCCACTGTTCCCTTTGCCAATAGCCCCTTACCATCAGGGAATGGATGAACCCAAGGGGTGCTTGCGGTTAGGAATTTCAGCATTGAGGAATCAGGACCGGGAAAATAAAAATGACCAAGGCAAAGAGAATAAATGGGTATCCCAATGTAGTATTTCATAAAAATAGAGCACAGATATTAAATTTATTAATTCACTGACTCATTCAATATTTATTGAGAACCTATCCCGACTCAATATGACAGTTTTTCTGATTAGTTTTTGGCATGAGTGAATGTGTGTGTGTGTGTGTGTGTGTGTGTGTGTGTGTGTATGTAAAGTGTAAAAGCAAATGAATAGAGGCCAGCAGGTGGCGTTGTAGTTAAAGGCACTGGACTCCCACATGGTTGATGGCAATTCAAGTCCTGGACCTGACAGCTTGCTTTCTCCCTCTCTCTCTCTCTCTATCTCTCTTTCTCACCCTGTCCCTTTCTGATAAAATAAAATAAATAAAGTTAACTAAAATAATTCTTTTAAAAAAGCAAACATGGGTACCAGCAGTTAGCATAATGGCTATGTCGCTGGACTCCCACATAGTTGACTGCAGTTCACGTCCCAGACCCAGTGGCTTAAAACTCACGCCAGGCGCATGTGCGTGCGTGCCTAAGATCCCGAGAGGAGAATGGAGGAGAAGGGATTGCGGCGTGACCATCCCCCCCAGGGGTGATTTCTCGCTTTCTGCCTCTCTGTCTCTCTCTGTCTGTCTGGCGAGCACAAGCGCCCTATAGCAAAAACCTCTCCAAAAAAAAAAAAAAAGCAAACGAATAAATGAAAAGCTATGTTAACATGTAACACATTTTGTACTTATTTTCTTTAAGCAATTTATATGTTTATGTCCTTAAAGTTCTTGAACTATTCTTTCACTTCTACATGGAATACATAGAATAGTGCTCTTTAAAAATTGGGTAAAATTTAAATCATGTTAATATTAAATGTAATCTGAAACATATTTTTTTAAGATGATTTCTTCCATCAGAGAGAGAGAATAGGCACTCCTTGCAGAGTACTCACACTTCAATCTACCTCCAGTGTCAACCAGCCTAGACTATGGCACACAGTATGTATGCCTGGCATGCTCAGGGAAGTCCCAGGACCTGAACCCTGGAACTTCTCCACACAGGTCCAGTTGTGTTGTTGCTGCACCACCACCTGGCCTTCTCTGTAGCATATTTCTTTTTTGTTGTTTCTTTTAAAATTTGAGATAGGGTGTGTTCATTGGAGAGAGACAGAGAGATAGGGAAAATGAAAAAGCACCTCCCCAGGAGGGATGGCCTTATGATAATCCCTTCTCCACTTTCCCCTTGGGATGTCAGGTACATAGACACGTGCACCTGGTGTGTTTTTCAAGCTGCCAGGTGCAGGATTCACGCTGTGCAGTTGGTCATGTGAGATCCAGCCACCTTAACCCCATGCCATCAGTTGGTTCCTCTGTAGCACATTTCTAATATTTTCTTCAAATGGTGATTTTAGACATCTCTGCCTCTATTTACCCTTCAGTCATTTTTTAAGAATCAATTGTTACTTAAGACTAAACTTACCTTTCATAGTTATTCAGTTCTCAGAAAAGTCATGATACATTTTTGCATAAAAAAAATGTCATGGCTTTTCTGATAATCCAATATTATAAAAAAAAAGACAAGCAATAGCAAAATTGTTGGTGGAAATGGAGAGAAAAGAGAAATATTGCACACTGTTGCTGGAAGTGTATATTAGTACAGACATTATGAAACACAATATAGGATTTCCTCAAAAAATTAAAAAGAGAACTACTATATGACCCAGCAATTCTATTTCTGGCTATTGTTTAACCAAAGGAAATGAAATCAGTGTGTCGAAGTGCCCAGTGTTCATTGCAGCATGATTATAATGCCTAGACACAGAATCAATCTAAATGGCCATCAATAGATGAATTGATAATGAAAATGTACATGCACACAATGGAATATTGTAATATTTACTCTTTACAAGATGTAAATCCTGTCATTTGTGACAACAGAAGTGAACATGGAGTACATTATGCTAAGTGAAATAAGTGAAGCATATAAAGACAAACACTACTGTTCTCGTTCTATGTGGAATCTAAGAAAATCAAACCTATAGAAGAAAAACGTAGTATGGTAGGTACTACAGGATGGCAGTGGTTAGGGAGTGGAGGAAGATTTGGGAGATGTTACAAAATTAGGAAGTGAGGAAGTTACAAAGTAAGGAAGAGCAAGTCCAGGAAATCTACTGTACAACGCAGTGGCCATAGTTAATGCTATGGTTCAAATATGTCCCTTTGAAATTCATTTGTTAAAATTTGGTGAGTCATTGTAACAGTTTGTGAGGTGGAGACTTAATCTGATTATGGGATTAGGACATGGAGCCTTTGGGAGATGGTCAGCATTAGATAAGGCTATCACGGTAAGAAAGGACCCCATGAGTGAGTACTGGGGGTTTCCAAGAAGAGGAAGTGGAACCAGAGCAGAGACAAATGAACACAGACACATATTCTGCTCACCTCACCAAGTGATGCCCTGGGCTGCCACAGGACTCTCCCAGCAGGGAGATTCTCATCAAATGCAGCCCCTAATCTGGGACCTCCAAAACTAAGAGCTAAATAACCTCTATTCTTTATAAATTACTCAGATTCAGGCATTTCTGTTATTAGGACCACAATGGACTAAAACAGCTAATGTACAGTAAACTTGCAAATTGCTAAGAAAAGTACATTTCAAATTCTCTCATTATTAAAAAGAACTTTGTGGGACCAGCAGTTAGCGTAATGGCTATGTCGTTGGACTCCCATGTAGACCACGGTCCACGTCCCGGACCCGGTGGCTTAAAACTCACGCCGGGCACGTGTGTGTGCGTGCCCAAGATCCCGAGAGGAGAACGGAGGAGAAGGGATTGCGGCGTGGCCATCCCCCCTGGGGGGGGATTTCTCGCTTTCTGTCTCTCTGTCTCGCTCTGTCTGTCTGGCGAGTGCACGCGCCCTATAGCAAAAACCTCTCCAAAAAAAAAAAAGAACTTTGTGAAGACCAGCAGATGGCATAATGGTTATGTTGCTGGGCTCCCATGTAGTCAACTGCCATTTGAGTCCCAGGCTCAGTGGCTTATATAACTCATGCCAGGAGTGTGAGTGTGTGTGTCCAAGATCCCAAGAAGAGAATGGAGGAGAAGGAATTACAGCATGGCCTCCCCTCCTGGGGGGTAATTTCTCCATTTCTGTCTCTCTGTTTCTCTCTGTGACTCCGGTGAGTGCATGTGCCCTATAGCAAAAAAATCCCTCTCTAAAAAAAATTTAAAAAGAAGTATGTAAGTTAATGGAGATGTTAATTAGCTTGACTTGGTCATTCTACAACATATACATATATCAAAACATATACATCAGAAATACATAATTTTTATTTATCAATTAAAAAATGAGTTAACTTAGGGAAAAAAAAGAATAAACTCACCTTCCAAATGGAAAGACACAAAAGTCAAGAAGACCAAGGACAGAGGATCAGTCTCTATGATGTAGGTGCAGTTCATGTTGTTGTCATATTTCCTTGGGTAGTTTGGAGAAATGATGTAACCTGAAGGTTTAGTGAAACGACTTCCACACCCTACGTGGGAACAAAATGGCACCATCAGATCATTAGTGCTCGTGTGTATCAGTGAAGGAAAGTTGCATCTTACAAAGTCCCTAGAGGTGTAGTTCCCTCAGATATTCTACATGGGAGAAGCAATAACTAAAAGAATTCAACTCTGATTTAAAAATAAGTACACGTGAAAAAGAAGAGCATTTATACACACATACAAACACACATACACACAAATTATATATAGATATTATTTAGAGCATGCTGCAGTTTTGGGGCTAAGTAGAAATTTTACCCCAAATCATGGCAAATCCCCTAATATGAAGATATCAGGGGAACCAGCAGTTAGCGTAATGGCTATGTCGCTGGACTCCCACGTAGTCGACCGCGGTTCGTGTCCCGGACCCGGTGGCTTAAAACTCACGCCGGGCGCGTGTGCGTGCATGCCCAAGATCCCGAGAGGAGAATGGAGGAGAAGGGATTGCGGTGTGACCATCCCCCCTGGGGGGTGATTTCTCGCTTTCTGTCTCTATGTCTCTCTCTGTCTGTCTGGCAAGTGCACACGCCCTACAGTGAAAATCTCTCCAAAAAAAAAAGAAAGGAAGAAAAAAAAAAAGATATCAAAAAAGGGTAAATTGGAGTCAGCACGTGGCATGGTGGTTAAGGTGGACTCAAAAGTGGCGGACCATAGTTAGAGTCCTAGACCTGGTGGTTTATTTTCTCTCTCTCGCTCTCTGGCCAAATTGAAGAATAAGATTAATAGATAAAATTAAATAAATACTTCTTTTTAAAAAAGGAAAAATTGGCAAAGATTTGATAAAGTTTATGTAAAGAAATAAAATTAATAAAAAGTAATTTGTATCTGCTTACTACTTTATACACTTAATGTCCTTAAAATGTCTTATTATTAGAAAACTATGCTATTTTCATTACTATAATCTGGCCATGAGGACATAGTTTTTTGGGTTTTTTTGTTTGTTGTTTGTTTGGTTGTTTTTGTCTTTTTAAAGTTGGATTTACTAATCCCCATGTTTACTAAATTCTTACACAAAACAAAATGACATTTGCTTTCATATAACCACTAACTAGTTAATCCACATCCCTCTTATCTATCCAGTATGAAAATATCTGTATCCTTTTAAATTGATATTAAAACACACTAGTTGCTCACATACACACACAACAGACCAAGTAAAGATTTAAGATTAGCTCTGAGCTCATCTTTCACTATTACTCCCTCCCACCACCTCATTTTTTCTTTTTTAATTCATGTCTGAAATATCTTTCACCGTGCTATTTTCTGTCATTCCCTTCCTCAAAGTTTTTCCTACATGGTGGTTTACAATTAGTGGCTACTTGATTTAACTCAACCAAAAGGCACACACTCTTGGTCCTTAGACTTGAAAACTGCTACATTTCTCACTAACTTAATTTGTGTTTAGTAGCCAGAGAGAAGTGGATCTACATACCTAAAGGAAGGTATCTCAGAGAAAGGAAGACTCTCAGAGAATGTGGCTTCCAGAGTTTAATGGGCATGAGAATCTTCCAGGTGATAGCTAAAGCAGGCATGACCCCATTCATGGAGATCCTGGATGCAGATGTCTGAGGTGAGGCCCAATAATCTGCATGCTTTTCCAGCCTCCTCACTCCACTAACCGCTAGGTGATTTTGCTGCAGGCAGTCAAAGTGCTGCTGTCTTTTAATTACTGGGTACCTGAGTTTGCACACCCTCTGAATTCTAGGCTTATGTTTAGAGATTTGCTAGTGCCATTCATGCCTTTTATATCATTTCTCAACTGACCAATCGTTGAATTCAGTGACATTCTTGTGATTTTTGAAGGAAAGACTAGGTAGCTTGCCATATTTCTGGACACCCTGCTCCTCCCCTAGGACTCCCAGTTCTAGCCAGTTCTAGTCTTTCCTCCCCAAGCCTGTCCATGGCAGCTACCAAAGAAATGACCTGGACTGTCATTTCATTGGTCTGGCCATGTTGACAGAATTAATTTATATTCTTTCAAGCACCTGAGTTATTTTCTAGTGCTACTTACGGCTGACAAAGGACGCAGAGAAGCCCTGGGCTGGCGTCTCTTGAGACTGGAAGACAGCAGTGAATGCGTTTCTTGGAGTGACGATGGATCCAGGGGCGGTGTTCCCGCAGCCTGTGGCTAAGAGGGCTTTGTTGACCTCTTCTGTTCCTGCCCAGACCTAGCAGGGTTGTAAACATGAATTAATGCTCAAGATTTTCCCCTGTCAATGTTTTAGTGCTTGAGAATAATGGTGCTCAGGTGTATATAGAACTAAGCATAATAGTAAATAAAGTACATGCAAATCTGCAATATGCTATTTTGAGAATTTTCTTTTGCAGCTGCTTTTTAATAGCATATTCCATTCTGACTTCTCTAGGGAGAATGTGTTCATTTTTGTGCAGCTGGGTATGGATTTTTAAAAAAATCAATCACCACTCTGTTTCCTCTTTCTGGGTGACCTGAGCTTGTGAGGTGCTGAGGGAGACAGGACAGTGCTGTGGGCTCCTGTGTGCTCACCACTGGTCCTGGGAGGATGGCAAATTGCATTGTGGCTAGAGAACATTTGCCAAGAAAGAGGCCCACAGAAACTACGACCTTGTGGAGCAGAAAACAGAGGACATGATTTCCAAGTATCAGCATGAACTGGAATAAATCATACATACTTCTTGGCAATTTTGAATTGTTTTTAAAGAATTATTTTATTGACCTTTATTTATTTGTTTGTTTGTTTGTTTTAATTTGACCAGAGAGGGACAGAATGAGAGAGAGAAAGTGAGAAGACAAGTTGCCAGGTCTAGGACTTGAACCGTGGTCAGCCATGGGGAGTCCAGGGTCCCTGACCACCACGCCACCTGCCGGGCCTGGCAGTGTTGAATTTTAACGTTCATTTTGAAATATGGATGAAGTTCAGTCCCTGTGTGCTATTCACTGAAGACCAGCTTGGCAACTCCCAATTAGACCCGGGCTGTCATTTAATTGGTCTGGCCATGTTGATAGAATTAATTTATATTCTAGTGTGAAAAATAGTTGTTGGAGAATAAAACTGTGAGCATCAAAAGTCCAAATCAAATTCATCCTGCACAGCTGAGGGAAGGACAGAAACATTAATCACAGAATTACCAAGTTAAATGCAAAACTCCAGTGGTGAAACAAGGAGCTGAAGTTCGTGTGGAGAGTTACACCCTGGGTTTTACCTGATTTGGGGGTGAGGACTGCCCTGAGGAAGTCCTGAAGCAGGAAGGGTTCCAGCTAGCTCAGAGAACAGAGAAAATTGAGAAGGCTGTGAAGGAGGCTGCAGAGGTGGCTCCTGGGGCCAAGGCCCATAGGCCTAAGGGTATGTTAGAAATTCTGGTCACTGTCTTGAAAATAGCAAGAAGTCACCTGGAGGCTTGGTTTTATGGAAAAGTTATAATGCAGGGAATCAGAAAAAGAGAGGATACTGGAAAATCGATTAGGAGGGCTTTGTCAGGGTTTAGGTGAGGCTCAAAAACGTGGCATCACTCAAGGAAAGGATGAAGGCATGCCCATTAGAAGGTGAGTCCATAAATGGAACAAAGGCCACTGAATACGTTAACCAGGTGATTCCCTTAGGTCAATGACTCTCAACCTGGAGCAATTCTGCCCTCTCTAAGGACATTTGGCAATGTCTGGAGGCATTTCTGAAGCCACATCTGCAGTAGGGGGTGCTGGGTAGGAAGCGGGGATATTGTAAAATAGCCCGTAATGCACAGGACAATCGCCCTCACCCTATCCATCTTGCAACACGTCCACACAACTGAGACTTGTCTGGTCAAAGAAGGAAGGTACAATAGTTGGGTCTGGATTAGTCTTACTCGACTATTCAACATTTTCTTCTTCACATCAAACTATATGAAATTACTCATTCCAAATATACTTCTTTCAAAAATAACCCCCAAACAGAACAATAAACCCCCCATGCCATTAAAAACCTTGCAATTGGAATATCAGTCCATAGGAGAGGAGTGAAGTGGCACTGACTCATAGCACTGAAGTAATAGTTCTCGGTTCTTTAAAGCATATCATGTTGATGGTTTTTCAAACACTGACTACCCAGGTGTTAGTCACCTTATTGAAGACTAATTGTATCTGCCATTTATTAATTGTGGGAGGTGTCTGGCACTGGAGATACTGAGAACAGAAACTCAGATATTCTTACAACCACTTAAGGAAATCAATACAAATGCCATGAAAGATGCACACCCCAATTTTACCTCTTTATTCAACTATGGTAGGAAATAATACAGAAGTTTTCTATCCATGTCTTATAAATTATAAACAAAACTTACTAATAAATAAATATCTTCAGATACTATTCTTACAAACATCACTAGACAGGCAGAGTGAAAACTAAAACTTTTAACAAAGAACTTCAGGGTCCTACATAAAACCTTCAAAAATGCTCAAATGCTTATACTTCTCTGAAATCGTTAATGATGGATATGTATCTCTGTGTTTTAGCCCCACAAGATAAGTTTGATAATAATAACAATTGCAACGATGATGATGGCAAAGAGTTATTAAGCATTCATTGCTGCCTTGTTGGTCAAAACCTCATTTTATTGGTTACATGATCCAGGACTCATCAAAACTCTAAAATATTACTAAATTGTCATCAAGTCAAAATTTTTCTGACTTTTCTTAAGGTGATGTACATTTCAGTCTGGCTTCAGGTTTTATTTAATCATTCAGGCAATTATTTCAGAAAAGGCAAAATGAAGTTTATTGGGATAATCGCAGATTTATATCCAGCTGTAAGATATAATTCCAGAGAAATCCCTCATACACATTTTTCAGTTCCCTCAACATTCATGTCTTGTCAGACTAGAATAGAATGTCACAACCATGATATTGGCATCAAGGTAGCCCACTATTTTTATGCAATACTGTACTTTTGCTTGTGTGTGTGTGTATGTGTGAGTGTGTGTGAACTTGGAGCAAGTTTATGTCCAACCACAGTCAATACACGGAATAGTTCCATATCGTGCAGATCCCTAGAGTGGCACTTTTATAACCACAGTTTACTCCCACACCCTATCTCTCTAACTTCTAGCTATTTATCTATTCTTCTTTTATTTTTTAGAGAGATTTTTGCTGTAGCAAAATTTTCAGAGGGACCAGAAGATGGCTACATCACTGGATTCCTAAGTAGTCAACCCTGGTTTGAGTCCTGGATCTTGCAGCTTGAAACTAATGCTGGGCGTGTGTGTGTGCACATGTGTGCCCAAGATCCTGAGAGGAGAATGGAGAAGGGATTGTAGTGTGCCCATCCCCCCCACAAGGGGTGATTTCTCACTTCTGCCTCTCTGCCTCTCTGGAGAATATATGTGCCCTATGGCAAAAATCTCTCTCTAAAAAACATCCCCTAATATATTGTCATTTCAAATAATTATATAAATGGAATAATTAATTATTGCATAGTTTTTTGGTGAATATCTCTCCATACTATTTTGACAGTGGCTGTTCTGGGTGTTACATATGGGATTATAAGAGTGTATTGGCATCAACATTTGGCTACTTTGAGTTAAGAGTGGAAATTGGACATCCACTCAAGTCCTTTTACCTTACCAACTTTTCAATATCATAGTCTGAAGTAACTGAGGGCATTGTAATACTTTTGCTTTAATTATTAATTATTAAATGGGCATCATTGAATTTATAAGGAAAAGGATGCTCTCTTACATGTAAATTATTTTTGCACATTTTTTAAAAAGAGATTTTTGCTATAGGGCATGTGTGCTAGCTGGAGAGACATACAGAAAGTGAGAAATCCCTCTGGGGTGGTGGTGGTGGGGGAATAGAAAGATTGCAATCCCTTCTCCTCCATTCTCCTTTGGGGATTTTGGGCATGCACAAATGCCTGGTGTGAGTTTCAAGCCACCAGCTCCAGGATTCAAACCACAGTCAAACACGTGGGAGTTCAGCACCTTCACCTTATGCCACCTGCTAGTTCCTATTTTTGTTCTTTCCATGTTCCTTTTCCTTCCTGGTGCTCCAGGATTACTTCTTGTATGCTTTCATTTTTGTCAGGCAATCTTTACAGGGAGTTCTCCTAGCAGTTATTTCTTTTATTTTCCTTTATATGATGATGTTTAATGTCCCTTTTACTTCTAAAGGACAGTACATAGTAATAGTTATGGTTGACAGTTTTTTTATTTCAGCATTTGAAAAAATATAGCGTCACTTTCTTGTGGCTTCCATGGTTTCAGATGAGAAATCCACTTTCGTTCAAATTGGTATTACACTATGGGTGATATCTCAGTTCTCTCTGGCTGCTTTCAAATTTTTTTGTTTGCCTTTAGTGTTCAGAAGTCTTATTACCATGTGTCTTGGCTTGCATTTCTTTGGGTTTATCCTGGGATTCATTCAGATTCCCAAATCTGTGTGTACCTTTCGCCAAATTGGGGAAAGTTTACAGTCATTATTTCTTTGATTACATTTTTATCTGCACCTTTTCATCTCCTTCTGAAGCTCTAGTCATATGAATGTTGGGTCTTTTGTAACTGTCCACAGGTCCCCAGAGTTCTGTTTATGTTGCTTTTTTTGCTTTTGTCTTGTTTTGTTTTGCTTTGTTTTTACAGTCTATTTTCTTTTATTCAGATTGAGTGTGTTCTCCTGTCCTGTCCTCAAGTTCACTGACTATACTCTCTGCCATCCCCTCTGTAGTATGGACCCTACCCAGCTAGCTCTTCATTTCCATTGTTGTGTTCTCAGTTCTGTAACTGCCATTTAGTTTTTCTTTATAGCTCCTATTTATTTGCCTAGCCATTTTATTTTTTAATTTTGTCTGTGACAGTTCCTGATATTGTAGAAGGCATTTGTTAATTAATACCTATTAGAAAAGAAGAACGGAAGGAAAGAAAAGAGGAGGGAGAGAGGAAGAAGGGAGGAAAGGAAACAACAACAACAAAAAAGAATGGAAGAAACAGGAGGAAACAGAAGGGAAGGGAAAGGAAAAAGGATGGAAGGGAAGAGAAGGGGGAAAGGAAAGGTAAAGAGAAGGAAAATAAATAAAACTTGATCTTTTAATAATTATCCACGGAAAGGAAGCCATACATGCTCACAAGAATTTAATAAAACCAGAGAATAATTGAGTTAATTTACCTAAGCATTAAGAAGCTAAAAAAAAATCATAGAGCTATATGTGTGTGTGTGGTTCAAATTCTAACTCCTAACAGTGAGGTTACTCAGTTTTTCATCCAAGAAATCCAAGCAGCAAAACTGTTCTTTCTTATACTGCAAAGCAATGATTATTTTCTAGTCTAAATGTTTATGTTCATAGAACTATTTTGGCTCCAACTAAATAAACAGGCACACTAACCTTCACAAAGCTGTTCTGACACTGTCCTTCACCACTGGGGATTCGGAAGTCGCTGTCAAAGCGGATCTCCAAGTGTTTACTTTCGTGAGTGATGACTGTCCAGGAACACCTGCTGTTTTCAGGAAAATTCTGAGGCCAGTGAGGAGATCTGATTGTGCCGTTTTCTGAATGAAATATTCCACCACAACCTGGAAAATTGTAAGGAAGAGTCATCAGTTTGTGAAGAAAGTGACAATTTTGGAATCCCAACATTGCCAAAAAAGGGGACACTTCTCAATGGGAGATTTCAATTCATCTTCCCTTACCTATGACTCAGCATGAGGGCCAGAACACAGTGAGCACTCTCAAAAAGGGAGAGGAACTTCAGCTGTGACTGTTTTCTTACACGTTTACTGACTGCAACTGAGACCACCACTCCCTGATGCAAAGTAGATACACTTCTATCTTGTCTGAAAACAATAGCGATAATTTTTATCCCCTTTAGGCTAGGTAGAATGTGTAGCCTAGTAACGTCAAGTTCTCTATTTTATTACTACTAACACATGGGAATACAACTCTATACTTATTTGTCCTTTTACTCTAACTGGATTAGAGAAAGTGATTTCGAGTAGGGGAAAATTGTCCCTTTAAGCAATCTACTTCATTTGTATTAAAACTGACTCATGAATGGGAACAAATAATAGGATTGAAAGAAAAAATATCTCGTAGTATTTTCATACTCTTAAAATATGTACTTATGGGACAACAAAGAAAAATATAAACTTAGCAAAACACACTTAACAGATCACAGCACATGCGCACACATCTGGCGTGCGGGGGTACTCTGGGATGTGGATCCAGGTCCTTTCCCACTTGGGTTCAGTTGTGTAACCACAGCATCACCATCTGGCTCCACCTTTGCTTTTCAACTCTTGGCTATTAGTCATTCCTCCAAAACGCCCCTCTGACTTCAGTAGCAGCCAGTGGTTCAATGAAGGGAAAGTTTGACTACAAAGATCATAATAACTCTGGCTCTACTAAAACAATTCTCCTGTATGATTCAGTAAATCCTGAATAAAGTATCTAATGTAAGTCCTTATATTTTCTGAGAATTTTCACAAGGTTTATATTATATTTGCATAAAAGTTACTCTGTTTTTATTTTGTTTGTTTTGTTTTGTTTTGTTTTGCTATAGGATATATGTGCTTGCTAGCGAGTGAGAAATCACCCCCCCACCAGGGGCAATGGCCATGCTGCAATCCATTCTCCTCCATTTGCTCTCCTCCTGGGATTTTGGTATACATGCCCACATGCCTGGTGTCCAATCTGGGGCCTGCAATTATAAAACACCAACATTCTACAAGACTGACCAATGGGAGGGTTCCAAGTTTGTGATCAGAGAACTCCCTGCGTCTGCAGGATGCATTCATGTCCAGTGTCCCTGATTTAGGCCTGACTGAATCTGGGACTGCAGCATCAGGTCCCCGGAGTGTTCTCTCTCTCCCTCTCATTAAGAAACAAATAACTAAAATTTTTTAAAAAATCAAACCTGTGATATTTTGATTCAGTGCTTGTGTACTATAGCATCTGTTCTAAATCATCAAACAATCCTCATCTTGTCACTTTCCTCTTCAAAACACTTCGATAGCACGCATTGTTCAGGAAATAATATATAAAACAAGGCTCTTCATGCTGTGGCTATTTTTCTACCCTAAGCCTATCATACAGCATTCTCCCTTTAAGCTTCAAATAATTTAAACTGCTTTTGATTCCAGCACTTAATTCTATATCTTGAGATTCCCTGGTTACAACATGGAGGAAGCAGCATGAAGTTCTAAAATCAAAGTTTCTTCATTCAACTGCCCTAACTCAAACAATGACTCTAACAAGTCAGTTATTTCCCTGGGCAAACAATCAACCCACTTATCCTCCGTTCTATCCATGAGATATAAAGAAAATTGGGGCTAGCAGGTGGCACAGTGATTAAGGGTCTAGATTCTCACATGGGCAATGTGGTTTGAACTCCCAACCTGGCAGCTTGAAAATCACACCAGGTCTTGTGCACACATGTCCAAAATCCCAGGAAGAGAGTGGAAGAGGAGGGATTGTGGCATGGCCATCCCCCACTAGGCTGTGATTTCTCTTTTCCTCTTATTGTCTTTTACTCTCTCTCATGAGTGTATGTGCCCTATGGCAAAACCCTAAAACAAACAAAAATAGAAATATAGAAAAACTATGTTAACCTTGTCCAATAACTCCCTTGCAGGGTTACTACATGAGATGACATGTGTGAATATTTGGGACTAAGTCTTACACAGAGCTGGTACAAAACATACATATTTTAAATTAGTTAACAAGTTTAGAAAAGATATTACTGAAAATGACAATGAGCACAGAGAATGTTTCTTTTACCTAAAGTTTGTGTGCTCCATGTAGCGTAAAATCCACCATTTTGTATTGACTGGTCTGAGTTAAAAATCACTACCAGCTGGTTGGAACCAGACTGGATTGTCCTGGGGTTTGAATTCCCACAGTATTGTCCTATTATGGGTGATCCAGGGGAGCCACCATTCCTGATAGTGACGGAATCCCAAGCACAAGCTGAATGGCTTTCGATATCAAAGTCAGTAAATGTAAGCTGCAGGAGAAAAAAGAAATCATGAGTACACCAAGTTGTGGCCTTATCTACATCATGGTTACAGGTCCTTTTATTCTGCCTTCAGTGACACAATTGCATATTTCTACCTATATATTTTCTAATGTATGAAGTCATTTCATATATATTATATATTTGGAGAGGTTTTTGCCATAAGGCACATGTGCTCACCAGACAGACAGAGACAGAGAGATAGAAAGCGAGAAATCACCCCCCAGGGGGGATGGCCACGCCGCACTCCCTTCTCCTCCATTCTCCTCTCGAGATCTTGGGTACACACGCACATGTGCCAGGCATGAGTTTTTAAGCCACCGAGTCCGGGATGTGAACCGCGGTCGACTACATGAGAGTGCAGCGACAGCCATTATGTTAACTGCTGGTCCCAACTATATATTTTTTTAATGTGTGAAATCATTCCTTTTTTTGTTTTTTTTTGGTACCATGTGATTCAAATTTTCAGATTATTTAATTCTCCCCTTCCTCTGCTTTTGTTTGTTTGTTTGTTCCTTATTGAAAGGTCTACGGACTATTTTTCCAGGATGTGAAAACATTATGGAGACCCCACCAGTCCCTTGGGCTAGAATGGCAACTCATATCAAGAAGATGAATAGGGTCCAGCAGTTGGCGTAATGGCTATGTTGCTAGACTCCCATGTAGTTGACCGTGGTTTGAGTCCCGGACCCAATGGCTTAAATTCATGCTACGCATGTGTGTGTGCGTGCCCAAGATCCTGAGAGGAGAATGGAGGAGAAGGGATTGCAGTGTGGCCATACTCCCTGGGGAGTGATTTCTCACTTTCTATCTCTGTCTCTCTCTCTCTTTCTGGTGAGTGCACATGCCCTATAGTAAAAACCTCCCCCCCCCCAATAAAAAGAAGAAGATGAATAGAATATATCTCTCTCTTAGATGTAGAATCATTTTCTATGTGTAGTTTTTCCTATGCCTGAGAAAGGAATTTTATTCTTCATTAACTATAAATTTCCAGATATCAATGTATGTATTCTAACAGAATTTCAGAGAGAAACATTGATCTAACTGTAGGATAAAAGCCTACGCTAATCACTTGCTTACAAAAAAACCCTCTTCATTTGCATGAAATCATTTCAAAGCATTTTATCCCATCCTTAGAACTCACAGTGATGGTGTGCCCTTCAGGGGCTTCCAACAACCAAGAACAGTGGGTCAGGCTGTCGTAAGAGGCTGGGTAGTTGGGGCTTGTGATCACTCCACTCTCACCTACTTGTATTCCACCACAATCTGAAATTAGATTTGTAAATTTGATAAAACAAAATACAAAACAACGAAACCCAACAAAACCAAAGCAGTACCAATAGCTACTATACTTTTTGATAAAAAAATACAATAAATGAAAAAAGTAAATGAATTCCTGAAACGTAAGATTGGGTGGATGACTAGAAATAAACAGAATTCTAGATAATAGTAACTAATTAATTAATTAATACATAGTTAACTATCTAATTATATATTAGCATAGCAAGTTGAAAAACTGGTACATTTATAAAGCAAAGTATAGTGTGATATCCAACTCAAATAATGGTGTTTCTTAAAAACCTGACTTTTCTTTCAATCTGATCAATAAAAAACAAATGACAAGATGGTTGAGTGAGTGGATAACAATCAATCTCGGTCATCTCAAACTGAATGTGTAGCAGTTTGAGAGGATAAAGAACTAAGATGAGAGCTCCAGGGTTGGAGCCTAAGCTTTTGGTGACAATAAATAGGAAGAGAAGACATAGCTTTCAAAAAGGAAGGACTGAAATCGAGACTTTTACATAAAGTTGGGAGTCTGAGAGGACTGCTATGTTAATTAGTAAAAGGACTAGAAAAACACTAGTGGCCCAAGGAAATCGCAAGGAGTAGTGCTGACATGGTGGGCTGAATTTTCAGGTTCAAACTGTGAATGTCACAGATGCAAATCCAATACAAAACATTAGCAAATAATCTTCAGAAATATGTATATGTATAATATACATCAAGACCAACTAGGGTTAGTTTAACAAACAAGAAAAAATAATGATTCAATATAATTGATCACATTAATATGTGAAGTGGGGGAAGGATAATCTGAATATACACAGAAAAAGCATTTGATAAAATCTAATACCCATTTGCATTAAAATCATTTTTTGTACACTAAAAATTGAAGGGACTTTTTAATTTGATAAAATGTATTTGGAAACCTAAGAGCAGTCAGCATGTTTAACATGAAATGTAAGAAATTCGGATTAAAACCAGAAACAAGATGTTATTAGCCCATCAGTTCATTAGCATAATAGCAACTTTAGCTAGTGAAACAAGGCAAGAAAAAAAAAATGAAGTATTGGACCTGAAAGAAAAACAGAATTGTCATTTGCAAAACACGATTGTTCATATAGAAACACCAAAGTGAATTTATAGACAAAATATTAAAGTTAGGAAAAGTATAACAAATTTTCTGGACTAAATATAAATGCATAAAATTGTTAGATATCAGCAACAAACAATTAAAAATGTTATTTAGAAAATCTCATTGACTTCAGCATCAAGGGTAATAGCTACCTAGAAATAAATCTATCAAAATATATGTGGGATCTTATATTTATTTATTTATTTATTTTTATGTCATGTTCTTTTATATATTCAATCACATTATTTAGCTTACAAAGTGAACATGTGTACATTTCTCTCTAGTCCAGTTGATAATACTATAAAATTATCTTCAACAGATAATACCACATTTCTTTGTTCCATTAATGCTTTGCCTCTCTATTTTTCTTCTAAAAGTCCTTCCACAGACTCTACTCTTTCACCCACACTATATTTGGTATTTACAACCATTTACTGTGTTTCTATATCCTTTAGTCAATCAGTTTCAGTCATAGAGTGCAGACACTTGATATACATTAAGTGGGGACTTATGGAAACAATCACAAAGTTTTACCTATTATTTTATTGCTAGAGTTTGAGATATTAATCCTACGTCTTACCTGTGAAGAAATACTCTGCACGGAATCCCAAATGTTCTACACGTTCATTGGTAACAAAATGTATCCATACCTGAGAATAAGGAATAACCAACGGCACTGTAGGTTTTGAAGGGCCACAAAATCTCCCTATTAGGGGCCCATCGGCATCACCTGGACAAAATAATACACCAAGTGCCATTATTTATATAGCTTTTGAGAAATATATTCAATGAATTCAGTAGGAACAAATAAGAATAAATATTTCAAGGTATTCACTGACACACATTTAAATTCTGTCCCAGAATTAAAGTATTAGTGGCAGATATGACACAGTTTCTGTCAAATACAAAATAAAGTTTCCCCAACAGGATGGAACAAAAATGAAAGCAAAACATGCTATAATAAGGATGCAGAGAAGAGGGGGACTCTTACACATATCAATGGCAATATAAATTAATATAGCCATTATGGAAAACCATATGGTGGTCCTCAAACAGTTAAAAATAGGACTACTTTGGAACCAGCAGTTAGCTTAATGGCTACGTCACTGGACTCCCATGTAATTGACCACGGTTCGAGTCCTGAACCCGGAGACTTAAACTCACGCCGGGCATGTGTGTGAGTGTGTGTGTGTGTGAGTGTGTGTGTGTGTGTGTGCCCGAGATCCCAAGAGGAGAATGGAGGAGAAGGGATTCCGGTGTGGTCATCCCCCCTGGGAGGTGATTTCTCACTTTCTGTCTCTCTGTCTCTCTCTCTCTGGAGAGCCCACGTGCCCTATGGCAAAAACCTCTCCAAAAAAAAAAGAACTACTTTATGATCCGCTAATCATACTAGTATGTATATATCCAAAGGAAAGAAAACCAGTATGTCAAAGATTTCTGTACTCCATTGTTTACTGCATCCCTATTGTCAATAGCAGCAATATGGAATCAACTCAAATGTCCATCAACAGATAAATGAATAAAGAAAATGTGATACATGTATATTATTCCACCATTAAAAGGAATGGAATTCTGTAATTCAAGGCAAGATGGGCAAGTCTGAAGGAAACTACATGAAGTGAAATGAGCAGGCACAGAAAGACAAATACTGCAGGCTCTCCCTCATACGTGGTAGGTAAAAAATTGGCTGCATATTAGGAGAGAGTGAAATAGCGATTACTAGAGGCATGGGTGTCTGGGAAGCGGGGGAAAGAAGAGCTTTTGAAGGGGTTCCTTTTTAGAGTGATGAAAATGTTCTGGAATTACACAGTGATAATGGCTGAACCATATTTTGAATGTACTCAAAGCCACTTTTCTATTTACAATGGTTAAATAAAATGGGGAATTTGATGTGTGAATTTTATCTCAATTTTAAAATGCCACTTTGGTGTGGACCTCTCTTTACTGTAAGTGCTATTTTGTTCCAATTTGTGTTTTCATAAATATTTATTATATTTAAACAGAGATAAAACTAATTAATAATTTTAAAAAGTTTAGACGCGCTTTTTTTTTTTTTTTTGAGAAATTTTTGCTATAGGGCATGTGTGCTTGCCGAGGAGAGAGAGAGAGACAGGGAGCCAGAAAGCAAGAATTCATCCCTCGGAAAAAAGGCCACAATCAATCCGTTTTCCATTCTCCTCTTGGGATTTGGGGGATGCACGCACATGTGCCCAATGTGAGTTTGAAGCTGTCACGTCTGGGACTCAAACTGTGGTTGGCCACATGGAAGTCCAGTGCCTTACCTACTATGCCACCTGCTGATGCTTAGACATGCCTTTTTAAGAACTAAGAAATACAGAGGGCTTTAAAAACCTATGGAAAAATTAATTTAAAAAACTATGCATAGATTTCAAATTCTTGCACAGAACTTAACTCATACTTTAATTCCATTTTCCATGAATTATTTGAAGTCCCCTCATATAATACCAATGGGGTAAAATATACCCTGAAGATGAAAGTAACAACTGCCTAAAGTTTTAAAGATTTTATGACTGCATTTAATCAACTAGGATATTGGGTTGTTGGGAAAGTCATGATGCATTTTTGCATAGAAAAACAGAAAAATATATCATGACTCTCCCGACAACCTAATAAACAGAACATTCAATACTCGGGCCTAGAGCTGTCTGAGCTAAATATTTTTATAAAGTTAGTAATCTTTTCACAGAAACTTGATTAACAATTATAGAGCACCTATATAGCTCACATTTATCTGCTCTGTTTATTCTGCCAGATGAACATCACTGACCTTATAAATCAACAAAATGGAGTATTTTAACTGTCTCTAAATCTGAGAGAGCAAAGGAAAGATTGTGTTGAACTGGTGAAATCTGACAGACAGATTTGTTGTACTTGAGTCTGTAAGCAAGTTCTGGCTTAGGTCGAAGCTGTTAGGGCTCATCAGAATTGCATGAGGATACTCTCAAACTACAACTTTCATTTCCTCATAAGCCTTTTCTAGACTTACTAACCTCAGAGAGCCAGGATGATTCACTTGGTGAGGCCCTGGTTCTATGACTAGAAATTTTACCCAAATTCTGTCTCCCATGCTCTCAAAGGTAGCAAACAGCATTGATTCCCATTGCTGCCCAAGAACATCTTCACCAACTAGTTTTCTCCTGCTTTTAGTCTCTAGAATTTTGGATAACATGGACCTTAGCAAACTTTTCATTGTCTACAGTATTATTTTCTACTTATTTATTTACCAAGAAAAGAGTGTAAAGCGAATAGTAGGAGCAATCTAGTGGGTAGCCTAGGCCTTGACTATTGATTAATTTTCTATGAATATAGGGTTTCTAAAAATCTTGTGGTTTATCAAGTACAACTCAATCCTTTTCTATCATGAAAACAAACTTGACCGCTTTTAGGATAATTCCCCCGAATAACCTCCATGTGCGTCTGCATCTGATACACTGCAAGCCTTGTTCTGAACTTCTAAGGCCTGAGTATAATTTCACAGCCTCTTCCTAAATCCTGTCTTCAGGAAACTGAAAACACATTCTGACTATGCTAAATTCCTGTTTCTTAAGAAAAGAGTCTTGAGTAGTGAGCGTTGACAGGAAAACCCTAACTCAAGCAGAGAGCAGAAACCACCCAGAATCTTTCTTGGGTAAGTCTCGTGTGTCAGGGTGTCAACACGGATCCCCTCCTCACTGCGGTGCACAGGCACATCTTCCTCAGCTGCCACATACAGAATCACAGCGTTGTTTGAGCCAAGTTCTTCTGGATCTTCCGTAGCTCCGTTATAGCTGTTTAAGTCCCTTCACTGTCAGTGATCTCCAGGCATAAGAAGGATAGTACAGGTAAATAAGAGAAAGCGTAAACTAAACTCACCGACTCGAAACTCAAGGACATCAAATTGACAGTCTTGGTGACTTTCTAGGTAAAAATCCTCAAAGTGAATGTAAATGGATGAATTTCCTTCCTTTGGGTTGCTGAGAGTCCATTCACAGTTTAGGTTTTGTGAGTAATTACTGACTCCATCAAAACCAGGAGAAGTAAAGTTTCCTTCAGAGTCATTTGGAAGAAACCCACCACACTCTAAAAAAATGAAACGCAATGGAGAAAGTAGTAGTAAGATTCAGGCCATAATGGAAGACACAGGTAATAACAACAGCAACATCACTGCTTTGATTTGTTTTCCTAGTTGTAGTCAAGGTTGTGGGTAAAAGCCTAGCTCCTGCCTGCAAATTATGGAAGAAGTTTCCATGAGTTTATTAAGGACAGATGTACAAAAATAATGTTTTTTATATTTCTTTACTGGTATAGATCAAGTGACTGGGGTTTGGCTGTGCATAAATTCTTCCAAATTTGGGCCAAATTTGAGAGTATCATTCATTCATATTATTCATTAATATTTAATTCAGAAGAATCTTGGGAGCAGCAGTTGGCATAATGGCTATGTCGCTGGAATCCCATGTAGTTGACCACAGTTTGGGTCCCGAACCCAGTGGCTTAAACTCACGCCAGCGCATGTGCATGCATGTCCCAAAATCCCTAGAGGAGAATGGAGGAGAAGGGATTGTGGCGTGGCCATCCCCCTGGGAAGTGATTTCTTGCTTTCTGTCTCTCTGTCTCTCTCTGTCTGTAGTCAAGGTTGTGGGTAAAAGCCTAGCTCCTGCCTGCAAATTATGGAAGAAGTTTCCATGAGTTTATTAAGGACAGATGTACAAAAATAATGTTTTTTATATTTCTTTACTGGTATAGATCAAGTGACTGGGGTTTGGCTGTGCATAAATTCTTCCAAATTTGGGCCAAATTTGAGAGTATCATTCATTCATATTATTCATTAATATTTAATTCAGAAGAATCTTGGGAGCAGCAGTTGGCATAATGGCTATGTCGCTGGAATCCCATGTAGTTGACCACAGTTTGGGTCCCGAACCCAGTGGCTTAAACTCACGCCAGCGCATGTGCATGCATGTCCCAAAATCCCTAGAGGAGAATGGAGGAGAAGGGATTGTGGCGTGGCCATCCCCCTGGGAAGTGATTTCTTGCTTTCTGTCTCTCTGTCTCTCTCTGTCTTCCTGGCAAGCACACGTGCCCTACAGCAAACAGCCTCTCAAAAAAAAAAAAATTTAGAAGAATCTCCAAATATTATTGGTGATAGGTCCCAATGGCTTTGATAGATAATTCTCTACTTGTTTCAAAAATTTAATTGCATCAAATAGGTATTACAACACTGGAGTGTCAATGATTTTGCCCTTTTGAATCAGGAAATGAATGCTTCTTATACCAATTAAATAACTGAGAGTGCTTATAAAATTTTCTTCATTCCCACTCCGAAACTTAAACATCCTTAGGTGACAGCATCACTCTAGAAAATGGGGGACATTTATGATTAGAGGCCACATCTTGTTTAATTTTGAAATATTCTGTACCAAATACAAACTCCCCCATTTGTTTTAATTGCAAATAAATATATGGATGGATGACTAAGAAACAATCGACTATTTTCTGTCCAAGTGAAATAAATGACTGTCTAAACTAAGTTACCATCTAAGAGATAGACGGTCTCTTTCAACACAAAAGAATGGACAAGGACACGGAACTGGCAATCAATCCTAATGGCAACATTGCATGGCATTCTGCTAGAAGCTCATCTAACACTATTATTTTTTTTAAGTTTAAAATTTACAATAGTGGTTTGCTTTCTGAGGTCAGAAAGTGTTTTCTGTCTGGAGTAGGTTTCTATCTCCATTACGCTAACTGCTGGTTCCCCTGTCTGGAGTAGCTTTCTATCTGCTTATATGTTTGTTGTTATGTCAAAGATCCCAGAAGAAGCTTCGATCCTAGGTACTAAAGGGAAAGCAGAGGCGGGTCAGCAGCTGTTGTTGGCGATAGCTGTGGGCTGAAGTGAGGGATGCTGCCAGGATCCTACATTACCTGCATCTTCGCTGGATGTGTAGGAAGCAAGAAAGCCTCCATATGGCCTGGATCCATCAGTGAAAAAAACAACTCTCATTGTGTTCCCAGAAGATGCTATCTCATCATTTACATTCTCACTACTACACAGTTTTTCCAGCTGGGGTGAGTTACTTCTAAGGCCATTGAATACCTGTTGGAATAAAACAGTTTACCCTTTAGCTGCACCTTCCATCTGAGTATTTCCTAGTAGATGACATTCCCAGCCCAGATGCACTTACTTCCGAGAGAGCCCTGCATTAAAATGCATTACTTAACAACATGGGCATCTAACCCAGTGCCACAAGCCACTATGTTACCCTGAGCACATTATTTTTGGCCTCAGGGTATTTTACTAAAATGAAAGTATTACAGTAATGCCCTCCTGCCCTGTGGTGACAAATGAAAAATTGCTGTACATTTCGCAACTGGAAACTGTGATCTAAATGTAAAGTAGATTGTGTCACTATGCTTATGTTGTAGTTCACAGAGTTTACCGCGGGGCAGTTTTTCTTAAGACTATGTCAAGACCTTTGATATTTGGAAAGGCTGAAATTTTAGTCTTTGACGGTTTGAAGTATATAACAATTCAAATAGTTTTAAATACCCTGGAAAGCAATTTTAAAAATCTGTCTCAATATAAATATAATATTAGGTTATCAGAAAAGCTATGACAAATTTTTGTTTTCCTATGCAAAAATGCATCATGACTTTCCTGATAACCCAGTAGCTAATTCCTAATTACTTGTTGATTCAAACCCCCAATATTTTTACTCATTTGAATTTTAAAATATCAAATAGAGTATTTCTGACTCCAAATATTAAACAATAACTCTAATAATTCTAGTTATTCATATAATTATAATAATTGGTAAGGTATTATTCCACTGGTTTTTTTGTTTGTTTGTTTTGTTTTTTTAATGAATGTAGCTAATTCCTAATTACTTGTTGATTCAAACCCCCAATATTTTTACTCATTTGAATTTTAAAATATCAAATAGAGTATTTCTGACTCCAAATATTAAACAATAACTCTAATAATTCTAGTTATTCATATAATTATAATAATTGGTAAGGTATTATTCCACTGGTTTTTTTGTTTGTTTGTTTTGTTTTTTTAATGAATGTTTCAGCATTGGTTTTTTTTGTTTGTTTGTTTTGTTTTGTTAATGAATGTTTTTAGCATGCTTGGTTTTGGTTTTCACAGTTTAAGGTTTTTTTTGTTTGTTTGTTTTGTTTTGTTAATGAATGTTTTTAGCATGCTTGGTTTTGGTTTTCACAGTTTAAAAGGGAAAACCAATTTCAACCAAGAATACTGTACCCAGCAAGGTTATCCTTCAAAGAAGAAAAGACAAGAATATTCTCAGATAAACAAAACCCGAAAGAATTTACCAACACTAGACCAGATCTCCAAGAAATTCTCAAAGGAGTGCTATACAAGGAAAATTAAATACAGACACACCGAAATAAGAGTTCAAAAACTAAGAAAATGGCCAACTTAATCATAGAGACATGTCTGGAGTTGAATATTATACCCCAGAATTTACACAGGAAGACTGGACCACAACAGAAGATAGATTACATGAGACCGAACTGGTGAAACAGCATTTTATGACTTTTGACTAAAACATTTCTGATTTTCTTCTAGGCTTTGTTTTCCAGTTTTAAGGATTTTTGTCCTGTCTTGAGCTGCTAGGTTCATGTACCTATTTGAACAGAATCCTAACCTGTTTCCTGTTTCCTTTTAAATGAATGCAAATTAATTAATTTAAAATATCTCAGAAGAAAATTACAGTGCATTTTGTAACTGGATTCTAGCTTTGTCCACAGTTTTAGTTTAAGGTACTTTGTGAATCAATAAAATGTGGGGGAAAATGTAAATAATAATAATAATAATAAAAGTAAATATGAAAAAAAGAAATACTTTAATAACTCACTGGGACCAGCAAATGGTGTAATGTACATTGCTGGTGTCCTTTGTAGTCTACTATGGTTCCAGTCCCGGATCCAGTGGCTTTAAACTCATGCTGTGTGTGTGTGCGTGCATGCGTGCCCACAATCCTGAGGAGGACGGAGGAGAAGGGGTTGCAATATGGCCATCCCCACCAGAGGGTGATTTCTCACTTTCTATCCTTCTGTCTCTCTGGTGATTGCATGCACCCGACAGCAAAACAACTCTCTCTAAAAATAATCATAATAATCAATTGAGTAATATTCATATTTTTCAAAATAATTTCTTATTGTAATTACACTCTGCATGTGATAGTTGTACATCTTTTTCAAAGCATGTGTAAGATGTGTAAAGATCAAATCAGGGCAGTAAACGTATCTACCATCTCTGACATTGATCATTACTTTGTGTTGTGTACATTCAAACATCTGGTCTT
>NW_006160168.1:2130018-2160383 GCF_000334495.1 Tupaia belangeri chinensis | reverse complement strand
TCCTGCTCTTAAAAAAGATCAGAATAGCTCACAATTAGAAATAATGACTCAGACTATGACACTAAAAGCCAGGCAGAAGGAGAATGCACTTTCTAACAAGAGATATAAGCCTTTTTATGTACTATAATTGATCATTAAACTTAGTTCTCTAGGGGCCTCTGGTTGAAAGCGTTTTCTGGTCTACAGGACCAGATGAAGAATTTGCCATTATTCACTGAGCAGACGAAATGTCAGACTCTGCTAATGACCTACTGGGACTATCTTTCCAGTCAACACAACACCCTCTCAGGCATACAATGGCATCCCTGTGTTTTACATGAAGACATTAGGATTCAGAAAGAGTATGCGATTGCTGAAGTTTAAAGAACTAGTTGTAGAACTGAGATTCAAACCATCCCTCTGAATCCACCAAGTTGTTCATAAAGAAACAGAAGATGACGAATAGTTCAATAATACTCGAGCTGGGACTAGGCAACACTGCCAGAATCAGACGGGATTTTGACGAAGTATGAGGCTGAAGGGGCCTGCTGGAAAGCAGGATCAATCTTCTTTATCCCTGCCTCCACACTTTTTCCTGGCAGGGAACCACAGTGATTAATCATGTTGCAGTCATCTGTTTATCACACGGACTTCTGCTTTTTGAAGCAAATAGAGTGCTGTTTTCACTCTAATCCCTTTTGTACTTACATACTACAAATCCCAGAAAACAACTAGGTAAGACATAGGCCTATGAGATTCAGGAAAAGCAATAAAGTTCTCTATGAGAGGAGCAAAATCAGACACAAGACTCAGTGTAGCACGCACTCAGCAGTGTGACTTTCCCTTTTCTCCATCTGAACAGAGTCATGATAGGCACCTGGGGCTGAGGACATGCTATGCTCAGTCCAGTTAAGTATTAGGCTAGAAGCATTGCATTTAATGCTGTCCCTGCTCCACCTGCAGATCTTGGAAGGAGCCTCTATCTCTCTCTCTCTCTCTCTCTCTCTCTCTTTTTTTTTTTTTAAGAGGTTTTTTGCTATACGGCACATGCACTCACCAGAAAGAGAGAAACAGAAAGACAGAAAGTGAGAAATCACCCCCCAGGAGGATGGCCACACTGCAATCCCTTCCCATTCATTCTCCTCGGGATCTTGGGCAAGCATGCACACGTGCCCAGCGTGAGTTTAAGACTCCGAGTCCAGGACTCGAACTGCGGTCAACTACATGGGAGTCCAGCAACATAGCCATTACGCCAACTGCTGGTCCCTCTATCTCTTTTTTTTTCAATGGCAAGTTCTCAAATAAATAGAGGATAGACAAGAGAATGATCCACATGCCCTTGTTTGGTGCAGAGGGGAGAGGAAAGAAAACAGACACTGAACATATAAAAATATATTTCAAAGGAAAAGAATGTGGGTATAATTTTGCTAAAGGTTCAGAAAAGAAATTAATTCTGAAAGCAATTCTTTGTTGGAGTTTTAACCTCTTAAAAGATTTGTGGATGTGACATTTGAAGCTTCCCTAATTAAAGAGTCAAGTCCTCCCTCACTCAGTCACCTCCCACGAAGCTCACAAACTGACAGTCTAGTCCTGTATTTGGAGCTTCCCATCAGTAAATACACACACACACACACACACACACACACACAGCCATAAGTAAAATTTCTAAAGTGTCAATTCTAGTAAAGAATTTCTCTGTTCTTCCCATCCCCAGATGCTGATTTTTCAGAGATAAGTAGGTAGGGGTGGAGCATGGGTTTCTTAAGTTAAGAGGTGTGTGTGTGTGTGTGTGTGTGTGTGTGTGTGTGTATTTTTTACAGAAAGCAAGTAATCACTCCCAGGGGGATAGCCATGCCGCAATCCAATCCCCCCCCCCACTCTCCTCTCAGGATCCTGTGCACACAAGCACACATGCCTGGCATGAGGTTCAAGCCAGGTCCAGAACTCAAACCACGGCTGATCCCATGGGAGTCCAGTGACATGACCATTACACCATCTGCTGGTCCCAATACTTCATTCTTTACTGTGAATGAACAGCCAAGGGTCATCAGACATTTAGGGAAAAGTCTAACATAAAGGCAGGAACCAAAATAAGTAAATAAGAGACAAGAACTTGAATATATACAATGTTTGACTATAAAGTTTCCAAAAAGGATAATTTCAAGTATACTATTCTCAAAGAAAAAAAAAAAAATGATCACCTGTGCCCATTTCCTTAGAATGCTAAAACTTTCGTCTCACAAAAAATAAATTAATCAGAGGCCAGCAGGTGGTTCGGTGGTTAAAGTGCTAGACTCCCACATGGCCGAATGTGATTCTAGTCTTGGACTTAGTGGCTCAAAAATGACACGGGGCATGTGTACATGTGGGCATGCCCAAAATCCTGAGTGGAGAAGGAACTGCAGCATGGCCATTCCCCCCACCCCCTCGAAAGTGATTTCTCACTCTCCTTCTCACCATCTCTCTCTCTAGGATGTGCATGTGTCCTATGGTAAAAACCTAAAAAATAAATATATAAATAGAAAAGAAATTAACAAAGAAAGGGAAATGCATAGTATCATTGGAGGATGAAAGGGAATCTCAAAATGACACCTGAGATCGGGCCAGCAGCTGCTGGAGAAAGACTCAGGGAAAGATACTACTTGGAGCCAGTAGTTTTGCTTTATTATATAAGGTGGAGATGAACACCTAGGGTGGAAAGGATGTGGAAGAATTAGTGGTCAATTAATAGAAAACCGGGGAAATCGGCTGGCCTATAGCTTCATGGTTAAGAGAGGCGGATCCCAAATGGCCACTCTTGATTTGAATAGTGGTCCCAGCAGCCTGGAAAAGGTGCTGAGAATATATGCTTGGCTGCCCCAAATCTGAAAAGGATGGAGAAATGGAGGAGAGGGGATTGTGGTGTGATCACATGTCACTAGGGGATACTTCTCCCTCTCTTTCTTTCTTTCTCTCTGACTCTTTCTGGTGAGCACATGCACCCTAGGCAATTAAAAAAAAGACAAAGAAACCCAAGAAAATGTAAGGGCAGAACTATTATTATTACTTGAATAAAACAAAGCAAATGTTACCATAATACACTACTTAGCTTAGTTGCTTAGCTATAATAACACACGTCTTGACTTAGTTCTTACTTATAAATGGTTTTACATAACCACAGAAAGTCTGATGATCCCTTCTCCAAAATGCTTGGGACCAGAAGTATTTTGGATTTAGAATTTTTTTTTTTGGAAGAGGTGTTTTTTTTTTGTTTTTTTTTGTTTTGTTTTGTTTTTTGTTTTGCTATAGGGCGCGTGTGCTCACCAGACAGACAGAGACAGATAGAGAGACAGAAAGTGAGAAATCACCCCCCAGGGGGGATGACCACGCCGCAATCCCTTCTCCTCCATTCTCCTCTTGGGATCTTGGGCATGTGCACACACGCGCCCAGCATGAGTTTTAAGCCAACGGGTCCTGGATGCGAACCGCGGTCAACTACATGGGAGTCCAGCAACATAGCCATTACGCTAACTGCTGGTCCCAGATTTAGAATTTTTTTAAAGAGAAATTTTTTTCTGTAAGGCACATGTACTTGCTGTGTACAGAGAGACACAGAGAGAGAGAGAAAGTGAGAAATCATCTTCCCCTCCAGGGTAATAGCCACACCACAATCTTTTTTACTACATTCTCTTCTTGGGATTTTGGGCACGCATGCACATGCACCCAGTGTGAGTTTCAAATCACCTGGTCTGAAACTCATACTGTGGTTGGCCATGAGAGAGTCCAGCAACATAACTGCTATGCTATCTGCTGGCCCTAGGGTTTTCATTCTCATTTTGGGATATTTGCATATTAATAATGAGATCTTAGGGGATGGAACACAAATCCAAACACCTAACCCATTTATGGTTTCATATATACCTCATTCATAGTTGAGTGTACTTACTTAAACATAAACGGGGTGGCCTGAGGATAATTTTGTACTAAACATTTCTAATGCAGGATTTTGATCATGATCCATCACATGAGGTTAGGTATGCAATTTTCCACATGTAGAGTCACGTCGAAAAAGTTTTTGGAATTTTGAATGTGCAGATTAGGACTGCCCAATCTCTAATGTAAACACTGAATGGCACTTTACGCACAAAACTGTGGCATACTATATTTGGAAGAAGTTGGAATATATCAACCATGAACATCCTGTGTGTATTTGTGGTGTGAAAAACTAAGCTCATTTTCTATAGTAGGATAGGATGATAATAGCTAAGAAAAAAAATTAAGAGTTAAGATTTAAAATTTAAACAGGAATATTATTTAGAAATAATGATATAAATGCCACCAAAAGAAGCTAAGAGAGTTCAAAGGAGATACCTTTGGCATCCATGAGTAAGAGAAGAGGAGATGACAAGAAAGACCTCATTTGGAATTTGAGGTTGTTGCTGTGAATTATATTTTATTATTTGGGTTCTAAAAACTATGACTATTCCTATTATCTTTCCTACAGGACCTGTAAGTATTCTGCTCTCAAAATTCCTAAAAGTCATTATATTTATATGATTTAAACTATGGAAACAATTTTAAAGGGAACATTATAGATGTTGGCCTACACATCACATTTTAGGAAGAGGTATGTAGAATCTCAACTATTTTTATACTTTTATGTCTGAACTCTCCAATACTGTAACGCATCTGTTAATGCTAGGGCTATGTTCTGAGAAATGCATTGCTAGGAGAGTTCATCATTGTGCAATGTAATTGTGTGTACGTACACCAACATAACTGGGACAGCCTGCTATACACCCAGGTTACGTAGCAGAGTTTCTATAAATACCCTCATGGGACCACTGCTGTGTACATGCTCCATCTTCTAACAAAATGTCATTATGTAGCACATGTTTGTATTGTTCAATAAGCACCTACGATAATTAGAATCAGAAAAGTAGACTAAAATTAGTATTCAAATGAGTTTTTATGACATGATCACGACTACATAAAATCATGCATTGACAAAAAGTTTTTTTTACTTCATTTTTGTCAATATACATTCATTTCATAATGGGAGGCTAGCCAGGTGGCGTGGTGGTTAATGTGGCTGGACCCCACGTTCTCGCTTTCTCTTTCTCTGGCTCTCTATAGCAAAAACCTCTCAAAAAAAAAAAAATGCAAGGTTCATTTGCCTGTGTGCCCAAAATCCCAAGAGGAGACTGGAGGAAAAAGGATTAAGGCATGGTCATCTCCCCTGGGTGATACTTTCTCACTTTCTCTTTCTCTGTGTTTCTCTCCAGCAAGTACATGTGCTCTACTGCAAATTTAAAAAAATTAATAATGAGAAAAAATATTCCTTTCAAATAAACAACCTTAGTTAGTCCAAAAATGCTGGGCTCTCAAATAAAGCACAATGGCTTTATATTTTCAACATATGGTAAAAGACAATATTTTAGTCCTTCAGATATTAGAACTTGGGAACAAAATTTGAAGAAGGAATGAGCTCATTTTAAGGCCACATGAAGTGGTAATAATACACAGAACTATAAAATTCACTGCCCATCAGGAGACAAACTGCAAACAAGCATGGCTTGATTTTAGAAAGGATAATGATAGTAGTTTTATTCATTTGACTATTATTATCTCTATAAGGTGTAAGCATGGGGGATTCAGCAGTGAATGACACTAAGTGACTAACCTCATGGAGCTTATATTGTAGTGGGGGGAGAAACAGATGGGGACATATGACGTGTGTCAGATGGTGTGTCGGGTGGTGTGAAGTGCTGTGAAAGCAAGAGTGTAGGACAGGGTGACATCAGGTACTGAGGAACATCCTCATGGTTGTCATTTGAGCAGAGCCCTCATGAAGTGAGAATATGAACCAGGAAGTCCAAACAGGAACATTCCACCCAGAGGCAATAAAAAATGTGATGAACGACCATCTTAGCATGTCAAGGTCAGAAAGCAGGCCTGGGTGGCTGGAGTGTGGTGAGCAGAAAAGAGGGCAGTTTGAGGTAAGACAGTACGTAGAAAAGGAAGAGGTAGCAGATCATGACAGGCCAGGTGAGCCACTCTAAGGATTTGGGATTTTCCTCTGAATGAGATGAGAGGCCCTGAGAGGATTTTCAATGGAAGCAATGGGATCTGGTTTAGGCTTAGGGTTAGCAATCACATGGGTTACTGGGCTGACAATGTATGGAGACAGGAAGAAAGTAGGGAGAACCAACTGGAAGTTCTTTTCTCTGGTAGTTAAGACAGTTGGATTCTGACTGTTCAGTTTGAATCCCAAACCTAGTAGGTATAAAAACATGCTGGGCACTTATGTGTGTGCCTCTAATCCCAAGAAATGGAAGCGAAGAGATTGTGGCATGATTATTCCCCATGGGAGGTCCTTTCTTTCTCTCTCTCTCTCTCTCTCCAGCAAGTTCATGCACCCTGTAGTAAAATTACAAAAAAAAAAAAAAAAATCCAACTGAATGGTAATGGTGGTAGTAGTGGATATGAGAAGTAGTTGGGTTCTATATGTTTAAAAGACAATAAACCCAATGTAACTTGCTTATGAGTGTGATATAGGATACGAGAGAAAGGATTCCAAAACATAAATCAAGATTTTTGACCTGAGCAACCAGAAGTCTGGAGATTACATGACTGAAGAAGAGCAAGTTGAGTGGAGAAATAACACTAGTATCACTGTAGTTATCTATACACACACACACACACACACACACACACACATATACACACACACATGTTGTGAACACTGGCAGAATCAAAATGGAGGCACTTGTATCAAACCATAAACAATAAAAAAAATTGCTGGGGGATTATAAAAATGGAATTTCATGTACATGTCTGATAACAAGAACTATCACAAAGACTCTGCCTTAACCTCATACGAAGGCCACTGCAACCTCACACAAAAGATACTTCAGCAAGGACATCTGTCCAACAGCTACTTATCTAGCCCTAGAGTAATGCCACCCTTGTTACTGATCCTTGCAGCCAAGGAAAATGATTATTATTTTGTTTTTGAGAGAGAGATTTTTGTTATAGGGTGTGTACACTCGTCAGAGAGACACAGAGACAGAATGTGAGAAATCACCTCCCGGGGGAATGGCCATGTTGCAATCCCTTCTCCATTCTCCTCTCCGGATTTTGAGCACACACACACGTACCCTGCCGTGAATTTTAAGCCACGGGGTTCAGGACTTGAACCACAGTTGACTACATAGGAGTCCAATGACATAACCATTATGCTATCTGCTGATTTCAAGAATAATTATTTTAAAATGACTCATATAATCCCCCATTTTACCTTTAAAAACCTTTGTCTTCCCTTCCCTCTCTGCATGCATCTGTAGTTTGCCATGGCAGGAGCATTCCACAGTGGAATGTTTGTTCCTGACTAAGCTCATCATCTCTGGAGAAACTATTTGTTATTTAGTCTGAAAATGTACATACCTATGCATACATACACCTGTATACATGTATGTATGTATACACATGTACATACATGCATATCACTTTGCAATGTGCAACATATGTGTCATTTACACTCATGGTTCTCATTTGCTCCTTTTGCTGGGGGAAGCTGGGAATGCTGAGGGTACATCTCTAACAATTAAGGCAGGCAACATGGAGGGCGTGATCCCCACTAGGACTCTCTCAACATCTCTGACAAGTCATCGTGCAAGACCACTCCCTGCTTAAAGCTTTCGGTGTGGCTTGTGCTGACTCTGATCCCTTTAGCTGTGCGCTGCCTTATGCTTAGCTTTTATCTGCCTACCCAGTTTTGCCACATGTAATGATCATTTGCTCTTAAAATGTATCCTATGACACTGACATATGTAGTGACAGCTGATAGTTTACTGAAATACCTTTTAGAATTATTTTTGACAGCTTATTGTGATTTTGTACTAAAATATTTAGAATTTACCTGAGCTACAGATGCATAGATGGCAATATTCCTGACCTAGTTTTCTAACTATAATTATAATGTATGGGTCAATAAATTCCTTAAACAATGGAACATAATGTTATCTCTGAGTACAGGGAACACTTACTGCCACATGTTCATTGTCGCAAGACGGACGAGTTTCCAACCTCAGGTTGTTAAACGTTAGGGTGATCTGCCTTCCTTCCTGCACAGTGATCCTCCACTCACAGAGCCGGCCATGAGGATTTGGGTTTGGATAGTTGGGAGAGGAAAATGTTCCAGTAGGACCCTGCAGGTCTCCACCACATTCTGAAGGGGGGGAAAAGCCAAGAAAACATCCAATCAAATCGAAATGACTCCATCCATAAGGAACACTCTCAAAATTAAAGTACTGTTTAACTTTCCTTCTAGACAAAATGAATGTCCTCATTTATTACTACACGTTAGTATGTGAAGACTTTTAGAAAACATTTATATTCACTTCTTTAGTAGTATTTCCTCTTTACTGCCATGAATGATAGTTTTCTGGTTCATTTGAACTCATATGGTCCATGACATATGAGACATCAATAAATGTAGTAAACTTAAGAATAGGAAAAATCAGAAGGCTAAAATAGTTATCTAATTATTTCAGACAAGATTTTTATTTTTACTAAAGTTTATCAAGGTATTTGGGAATGCAAATTCAAAGTAACTTTAAGACTAACAAACTAGTTTTCTTTAGTTAGGCACTGCAATAAAAATCTCACACTCTCAATATGTCTCTTATGACACTAGTTAGTTGTATTTGTGGCATTTATCACAATTTTTTTTATTTATTAATGGTACTTTTTGACTAATATCTGTCTAATCAGTAAACTGTAAGGCTTAAGAAAACAGGGCTCATGTTGTTTTATTTTTATTTATTTATTTATTTATTTAATTTTTTCGGAGAGGTTTTTTGCTATAGGGCACGTGCACTCGCCAGGAAGGCAGAGAGAGACAAAAAGCGAGAAATCACCCCCCAGGGGGGATGGCCATGCCGCAATCCCTTCTCCTCCACTCTTCTCTCAGAATCTTGGGCATGGACGCACATGCGCCTGGCATGAATTTAAGCCACCGGGTCCGGGACTTGAACCATGGTTGACTACATGGGAGTCCAGCAACATAGCCATTACGCTAACTGCTGGTCCCTCATGTTGCTTTTTTGTTTTTCAAAATATTCTAACATAATGGCTAGCACAATATGTATCCGATGTAGGTGCTCAGTGATGGTTTTTTAATGAAACAGTGAACTCACCTCCTGTACTAGATTCAAACCGCAGTCTAAATCCTGAGGCAGTAAGAGAGGCATCTGTGACAAATCTGACCAAGGCAACATTGCTAGAAGTGTCTATGCTGTCTGGAATGGTGTTCCCACAGTATCTGCCCAAGAGGTTTCCTGCAAGTGAAAGAATTAATTGTTTATATGGCTAGGTGATTGTTTTCTTTTTAATTCTTTTTTTAGTTATCTTTTTAAAAATTTTATCTTATTTCAAGTTCTTATATACATTCAATCACATCATTTAGTTTGCAAAATGAATATTCCAACGTGCGCATTTCTCCCTAGTCCAGTTGACAATACTATAAAGTTATCTTCAACAGGTAATACCCCATTTCTTTGTCCCATTAATGCTTTGCCTCTCCATTTTTCTCATTAATGTCCTTCCTCAGACTCTACTCCTTCACCCACGCTCTTTTCACACTATCTCTGGTATTCACAACCATTTACTTGTGTTTCTATCTCCTTTAGTCATTCAGTTTTCTTTTTATTTCTATCAAAGTGTGCTTCACAAAGAAAATAATAAAGGACAAGATTCTACCTATGAAGAAATGGTAAGCTCTGCCAAGAAAAACATTAATACAAATCAACATATTTGAATATATGAAGAAGTATTTAAAAATGCAAACAATCAGGGGAAAGGTATCTCAGGACAATGAGGAAGGCTTGCTCATTTGCTTAAGGAAATGGTCTGAGACAACAGAGTGGCAAGTGTCTGCCTCTCTTATCACCGAGAGACGTGCATTACCTTACTGGGTGCCCCTCCGATATCTGCAGATGGCACTGGGACGTCCCAATGACAAGGGGACGCTTTACCACCAATACAGAGTTCTCTCAGTGTGGTCTCTGGAGTAAGCTATGTAATGACGCCTGGGACTGACATCCTTGTTACTGGGTAGAACTGAGGGCGAGAATGGCTGGTGCGGCTTACTGCTCATTGACCCGCACTTCTCGTCAGAGAGTAGACATACTTTTGCCTTTCTTGGGAATGAAGAGACTTGAGAGACTGAATGAACACAGTGAAAATAACACCCCAAAAGGGAGCAGATGTAGTTCACTAACCAGAGGTGTGGTTTTCCCAGATCTCCACAAAATCTTTTTCACAGCCAGAGGAATTCTGAAGGTTGAAATCTTCAAAATGGATGGTGAGGTAGTGCCCCAAGAGACCCTGGAGATGCCACTCACAGGATAAATTGTCTGAATATGGAAGTGTTGGATATCCAAGGCTTTCAATGACACCACTTTGCCCTGTTACTGTTCCTCCACACTGGGCTGTAAAAGAAAAAGAAAAAAGAAAGAGAAAGAGAAATATTCTGTTACAATTTTTTTTCTGCTTTCACCGTTGCCAAGTGAATATAAATTGAAGTTTTAAAATGCTGAAGATGTTGGGTAGTGCTTTTCTCACATTAAATCTCTGGGGACGAAGTAAGTTTCATTGCAAGAACCAGCTGATACACTGGGATGGCCTGCTTCTCACCCTGTGTTGATAACTCTAAAGACTGAGAACTGAGTTGGAAAGGGCACTACGGCTGATTGATGATGCCTGCTATTTCTAGCTTAACTTCAAAATAAGCATTTTACTACAATAATTGGTATCAAAAGGTCTTGAAAACTGCACTCAGTTCTTTCTTATCAGCTGCATGTGACAGCTAGATTGAATTACATACAATTTGATTCAGGATATAAAATGACCTATGGTATAGGTTAAAGAGTGTGTCAAAAGGTCTTGAAAACTGCACTCAGTTATTTCCTATCAGCTGCACGTGACAGCTAGATTGGACTACATACAATTTGATTCAGGGTATAAAATGACCTATGGTATAGGTTAAAGAGCTTTATAGCTAGGCTTTAGGAGTTTTTGCTGTATCAAGCATTTGTTTGGTTAGTTTCCAGACCCACCAGATACTGAAGTGTGTGCCACTGTGACCATATTATAGTGAATCTTCAGTACGTGTATTTATTGCTCACTTTTTAGACAAAGATATCAAATGCTAAGAAAATATACTTTTACCCCGTGACTGATTTGGCACTAGAGACAGGGATTTCAAAAATTCAGTTACTTTATTAATGATGAATTCAAAGTTACTGTTCTTGTTACTGCTTTTACTTTCTTTCATTATTCATGATGGCACATGAGAAAGGGTAAGTGAGAAACAAGACACCAGGTCTGGGACTCAAACTATGGTCGACCCTGTGGGAGTCCAGTACCTTAATCACCTGCCTCCTGCTGGTCCCAATACACTTCATGGTAAGAGAGAGAAATAAGAATTTGATTTAATAAAATACATGCTTCACAGACAAATTAGGAGAAAAAAATACAAAATATTCAAATTTACTAAAAATAATATTTTAAAATGAAAATCAAAGAAGAAATTAAAATAGATAAATCTCTTGTTTTAAACATTTTACACACCTTGATTGCATAGTTAAAATTATTCTTAAAATTAGGTAGATAAGATTTCTTTCAAGAGGCATTTTTAAAACGTTTTCATGTATCCATTCTATTACTACTTTTCTATTTGATATATTTTTTAAATGTTGTTACCTATGAAGTATTTGGCCTTGAATCCCACGTGAGTGGGGCTGTTGTCAGACCGGAATCTCAAATACATGACCTCTCCCGAGGACACCTGACTGCTGGGCACAGACACCCCACAGAGTCTGGAGAGTATTGGTGCATTTGAATCACCTCCATCCCGCAACTCCAGGTAATTGGAAGTACAACTAAAATGGGGAAAGAATTCTGTTAAATGTGTAGGCCTATTGTTTTGACTTACTCTGATAATGTGGACTTGACTTACTTGCTTGGAGGATATTAGATCATCATTTCTGTAGCATAAGACACTATGACAGAGCCAGTATAAGCTGTGTGCTATTTTTAAATGCTGTCCTAAAGATAATACAAAAGGACTTCAAAAAATTCATACAAAATGCATGTTATGAAAAAACTACACATGGATTTTAATTACTTTCATACCAAGATGAATTTGTGCTTTTTTTAAAAAATAATATGATTTCTGGTTTACATATATTCAAAATATATTTTGTGGACTACAGTATGGTTTTTTTTTTTTTTTTTTTTGGAGAGATTTTCACTGTAAGGCGCGTGCGCTCGCCAGACAGACAGAGAGAGACATAGAGACAGAAAGCGAGAAATCACCCCCCAGGGGGGATGGTCACGCCACAATCCCTTCTCCTCCATTCTCCTCTCAGGATCTTGGGCACGCACACACACGCGCCCGGCGTGAGTTTTAAGCCACCGGGTCCGGGACGTGAACCGCGGTCGACTACGTGGGAGTCCAGCGACATAGCCATTACGCTAACTGCTGGTTCCCTACAGTATGGTTTTTAAAAGCATACATATGGTATATAATAATCAAATTGAGGATATACAAAGATTCATCTTTTTCAACACTGAATATCACATTAAATTGTGCACATTTGGCAATAGGTCTACTAGTTTTTAAAAAGACACGTATTAAATTGTTCATATGTTTTACTCTGCTATGGTTCCATTAAAATTTTTCTCATGAACCAAATTTGTGTTTTAATTCCATTTTCCATGAACTTTTCAAAGTCCTCTTGTACATTCTTTCATTCACAGCTTGTGAAAATACCAGTTTTACATATTTGACATTAAAGAATATTTACTTGCTTCATGTTCTGCATTAGTTTTACAAAGGTAAAAGCCATTTTCAAATTATTCCTTATAAATGACAAGAAAAAGTATTTTGTTTCACTGATATTTGATATATTTCACATAACAGATGAACTCTTTCTTGACAGCTCTGTGATCAGAGGTAATGGAGAGTCTCAGCTGGAATTTTCTATACCCACTAAAATAGAACAAGTATTTACCTAATGTATCTTGAGAAAGTCAAATGAACAATCAGTGCTCAGTGAGTAGCACGTAGTATTGTTTCTGGAGCCCAGAAATGGTAAGCAAAGCTCTCATAAATGCTCAGTGCTACACATGATTTCATGGAAATGAATATGTACTTTTGTTAAATGAAAAACACAGATTTTGACAGTCTATGTAGCTTTCCTTGTCTTCAGCATTGTAAGACTTACTCTCTGGCGTGAAACCTTTAAGAATTAATATTAAACAGAGACTGTAAAATTGAACTATGGTTACTTTAGTTTTGTTTTCTGACACTGGTGACCCTGGTGCCCCGTCACACAAATTCCCATTTGTTAAACAGATATTTTGTCATTATGACATTAAATATGAGGCTGGGCAGATAAATGCTCATCTGCCAGAAACACTATCTTTTTCCTGTGGGAGGAAGAACAGAGAACATAAATTCCAAACAGCCACCCTCAGTGTCTCCTGGAGGATGTGTCTAGGGTCACCGGGGACAGTATCTGTGTACATAATCTACTCAGCTCATGGCAGAGTGGCCGCCAGGCAATGCTTTCCAGCTTGAGGCATTAGCTTTTCTCCTTGTCCCTAGATTTCCTATGCAGCATGAGCTGCTGAGAAAAGAAGACATAAATTGTTCTGAGACATTGCAACTAAAAAATAACTTTGTGTTGGAGAAAAATTTAAATGGAGGTGACCTACTTGGGTGTTACTTCGATACTGAATTGATCTTCAAACTGCAGCCTTACGAGCTTTCCCGGAGGAGCTGCTATGATCCAAATGCAATCAGCATGCTGGGGATAATTGTCAGGGTGACTGGGGGAGGTCACGTATCCAGCAGAGTCAGCATCGTGGATGTAGATCCTGCCTCCACAGGCTGTGAAGAACACAATGAAATCAATATACAATCTGGTGAAGAAGGAGACAATCAACGGCTGCTATCATTTTTAAAAAATACTTTATCTGTATTTTCATTCTAAATTTCCTTTCATCTTGAATCAACTTCATTTTTTATTGGAATTTCTTACTCATGTATAATCATGGAGGGATATAGTATATCTTTTTAAATAATGCATACAGTGTGTAATAAATTCTGAATTTGTTAGTGAGGGAGTGAACAGGTGTGTAACTTTTCAATTTGTCAAATCATCTATTCTTATTAGAAATTTTACTCTTTCTTAAAGTCAAGAAAATGATTATAGCACACAGTGCATATGGCAGAACATTCTAGAAGCATGAATCCATGTCCACCACTTGGATAAGCATGTATAGCAGTTATAACTCCCCACTGATGATTCAGCTCAGTAGGATGATGCAGAGCCATGATCTTGATATGTTTAAAGACTAAGCAGATCTATTGGACTGTTGGAAAATTCATGACACATTTTTGCATAAACAAACACAGAGAAAATATATCATGACTTTTCTGACAACCCAATACATTTGTACAACTTTGGGCAATGGTTCAATACATTTCTTCAGCACTTAGACACATTTGAATAACAAGCGAGCAATGGCATGAGAACATTTACTAGCCCTTTTTAAGATGGAGTTTTTTTTTAATACTTCTTTTCTAAAATACCAAAGTGTTATATATAAATACTTACCTTTCAGCAATAAAGATTCTTCTAATAATTTCAGCAAACAAACTAAGCAGGGGTAAATGTTCTTACAATGCCAATGAAATTAACCTGTTCAATGACTTAGCCATACAGATACTTAGTCTGGTAAACTGGCAACATTTATTTCCAGTATCATTCGGTCACTATGGTCAGATCTAAGTTTCTTTACTACCTAGAACTTGCCCATCTTGCAAACTTTAAATTAAAAATCCCTTTCACAACCTTTAACTCTTTGCCCTGTGACTTCCCTCCAGACTCCCCTAGCAAAAACCAATTTCATGGTTGTGTTCCATTCACACCATTTGTGGGACTGATGCCATTGCAAATGTATGTCCTTCAATCTTAACACTGCCAAGCAACTCACCCATTACTTTTTATTTTTGGGGGGGAGAGGATTTTTTGCTATAGGGCACGTGCGCTCGCCAGACAGACAGAGAGAGACAGAGAGACAAAAAGCGAGAAATCACCCCCCAGGGAGGATGGCCACGCCGCAATCCCTTCTCCTCCATTCTCCTCTCAGGATCTTGGGCATGCACACACAAGCGCCCGGCGTGAGTTTTAAGCCACCAGGTTCAGGACTCGAACCATGGTCGACTACGTGGGAGTCCAGCAACATAGCCATTACACTAACTGTGGTCCCTCACCCATTACTTTTCATATAACTACAACAGCTATTTAAAACTTTATGATACTCTTTAAACCTGGAATTTTGCCTATTCCCTCTTGATTCTGAGCGCATGACATTGAATTCTGCTTTACAAAGAAATAGAAGAAAACAGGTGAGTCCCCTTGTTACCATCCTTAATAAATTCCTCTGTATCTCCACTCTCTTTTCCCCTGCATATTTTCTTCCTGTATCTGTGGATCAGATTCCCATCTCATCCTGTCTCTTCTCCAGGGATTTTGCTCTATTTTTTTTTTTTTTCCCTTTTGACTTTTAGTCAACATCTCTCTCTCTCTTTTTTCCCACTTTCATTCTTTTGTTCAGGTCACCAGTAACCTCAGTTATGCACCCCAATTTTTTTCGTTAATCCTTATTTTATATCCATAGCATTTAATATGATGTACCACAAAACTTCTTTTTTTCATATTTTTGTCCCTTGGCTTCTTAGACACCAAGCTCTTACTTTGTTTCTTTTACTCCTCTCACCATTCCTCCTGGTCCTTGGGGGCCTCTTGCCAGAGCTTTCTGGGGAGCCCTAAGAATATCTCCATAGAATTTTCATCTTCTCACTCTAAATAATCCCACAATTGACTCTCTTCTGCTCTTGCCCATGTGATGTGATGTAATGCCCCAGGATTCCGCAAGACTCTCACCAGAAGTGACCCTGGTACCTTGGGCTTCCAAACCATGCAGATTCAGCACAGCCAGCCTGCTATGGGATGGATGAGGAGGACGAGAACCACTACGTCTCACTGCTCAAGGATGTCTACAACACCTGACACCACAGGGACTTTATCTTTCAATGGCTCCCCATTACCTTTAGACTTTCATCCAATCTCCTTATGATGGTATCTGCGATCTTAGCATGATCCCTGTCCATTTCATCACCAGTATGTAAGTTCTCTCAAATCTTTAAATGTGCCCTTCTCATTACATTGAGACTTTATATGATGTCACCTCCTTCCTTCACAGGTTGGCAAATCTCTATTCATCTCCTTCCTCTGAGATCCTTCTCTGCTCCCTTGGGCCAGAGTAGGTGTTTCTCCAGGTGTTCACCTAGCCCCTGGTGCATTCCTCTATCTAGCACTTACTGCACCATATTTTGATGATGCCTTTCCTTGTCCATCTCCTCTATTGTGCTGTAAACTTCTTGATAGAACTTGATAGTTTGTAATGGTGTGAAGCACTTTGAAAATGTGTAACTAATTAATTAATAAGCCAATTAACTAGGTGAGAATGGAATGGTAGAAATCTCAATTGACTAAATGAAGAGGTTCTCTGGAGAAAGATGATATAAAATTAGGCAAATTTTATGTCAAAAATTATTCACATAAGAATATACAGTAAAAGCTAAGAAACAGGAGTGACATGGACATTGATATGGTGGAAAGATAGCCAGACATATTAGGAAAAGAGAAGGCTGGTTGTAGTTAGGAAAAATGGTTGAATTGGTAAGTATGGAAAAAAGAAGAGTAATAATATTGTTTGGATTTACCAAAAAATAGGTTTTTAAATAAAAAGATTTTTGTTTAAGTCTAAATTAAGAGCAATCAAAAGCTTGAAGGAAGAGGGGGAGAAGTTCATGGCCACAGCCATACTTAGATAAATAATATGTCCACAAAGGAATAAAAAAGGCATAGGATGGTCAAAGAAACCTTCAGTGTATCAGAATTATCGTTGAATATCAAATTTAAAACTATAAATCAAGACTGAGTCTATGTTGAGTGAAAATGGAAAAGATGAGTTCTATAGGGTGGACTGAAGTCTGCTTACTAGACCCACAGCACTAGTTCTCTGATCATGCTTGAGTGCCTGGCGAAATCCTGACCATTTGCGTCCCAGCTGCAGAGCTCAGTATGGACACAGGGAGGGATGAGAAGCTCCCAACCTACAAAACAATGGTGCTGGGTCCATGGAGCCGCATTCAGGTCCACTCTGTGCGCTAGAACTGAGTGTACTGGGAGTGGCAGAAGAACATTCCCTGTCCTCTTAGACCCTACTCAAGCTATTAGATAATTTTGTGTGTCAGTTAGTGGAGACTTATTTCTTCTCCTTTCCTAAAATGAAGAAATGATGATGATGATGATGTTTAAAATTTTCGTATTTGGGAGAATGTACACTAAAATACATGGTTTAACTGAGACTAGTAGGGACTTCACAGCCTTTGTTGGGACCTTTCTTCTGAGCAGTACCATGGGAGAAGAATAGGTCCATTTCTTAGCTAGAAAGGCAAATTAAAATTATATAAACTCCTTTATGTCATGAAAGATGGAGTACAAAAGTCCTATCCACTTATGTAATCAGCAATCAGGGATTAAGGTCATAGGATCTTTCTAAAATCTGTAACATCTTATTTTGGGGAGTGGGGGAGAACAAATAAAGATTTATTTATATTGCTCTTCATTGACACTACTCCCTTTTTGGAAACTATGTCTATTTATTTATATATTTATGCCCTCAATCAAATATTATTAAAAAGTAAATGTTGGACCAGCAGTTAGCATAATGGCTAAGTCGCTGGACTCCCATGTAGTCGACTGCGATTTGGACACCGGACATGGAAGCTTAAACTCAAGCCGGGCATGTATGCATGCGTGCCCAAGATCCTGAGAGGAGAATGGAGGAGAAGGGATTGTGGCTTGGCCATGCCCCCTGGGGGGTGATTTCCCGCTTTCTGTCTCTCTGTCTCTCTCTGTCTTTCTGGCGAGCACACGCGCCCTATAGCAAAAAGCCTCTCAAAAAAAAAAGTAAATGTCAGGACCAGCAGATGACATAATGGTTATGCTGCTAAAATTTCATGTAGTCAACTACAGTTTGATCCCAGATCTAGCAGCTTAAAACTCACACTAAGTGCATGTGCATGCATGCCCAAAATCCCAAGAGGAGAGCAGAGAAGGAATTGTGGCATGGCCATACCCTTGGGGGATGATTTCTCGCTTTCTGTCTCTGTCTATCCAGACAGTGCCTGCACCATATAGCAAAAATCTCCCTCTCTCACAAAAATGTAAAAGCCATAAAAATTAAATAATTATCATAACAATTACAGTAGAATTACATACAATTATAATTAAGATTAAGTAAGTAAAGATCACTGATATTATATATATATAATTAAATGTGTTATAGAATCAGAGGGTAATATGTTCATTTTAAAGAAAGCATAAAATTGATTACCAAATAAGGCAATTATAATTTTTATAACATTTCTATAACTGGACTTAACTTACAGCTAGACATTTTACAATGGAAAGAGCTAAAGAATTTCAGGAATCAATAAGGCTAGTTCATTTTATACTCAGGATATTTCACTGAACACTAACTAGACATAGGGACTTGGAAAAGCCCAAGCCTCACTTTACTTATCTGTATGATGAAAATGATGACATCTTCCTTAGAAAAATAGTCATGATGAGCTATTTAATATGTAAGGCATATAGCAAATACTTGATAATAGGTAGATATTCTTATTAACACTATTGCTCTACGTTCAAAAAACTTCCTTTTTCTCAAATCTATTTACTTCCTTTTTCTCAAATCTATTTACTTCCTTTTTCTCAAATCTATTTCAGCAAGAAAGACAATGTGATTGCAAGAAAGGTGCAGACATGTAATGACTCTCAGAAATACTTACCTAAACTCTTTGCCTCATATCTTATCTTAAATCCTTGTCCTTCATTACTATTATCAGAAATGAACTGAACAAACATTTGATTATCTGTGGTGAACAGAGTTGAAGAAGGACGGCTGCCACAGAAATGACCATTCCCTCTGAGAGGTCCCAAGGGTGGAGAATGGATATCGGGTCCATTTCTTAGCTGGAAAGACAAGTTAGATTGTGTAAACTCCTTTATGTTGTGAAAGATGGGATACACAAGTTCTACCCATTTATGCCCCCACAGAGGAAAAGCATCATTATGTTTCTTCAGTGATGTCTGCAGAGGAAGGGTAGCAAGAAGACCTACCACCAAGTAATCCCCCTGGTTGCAAGAAGAATCTCCATTTGGAATCTGGAAAGGCTGTTCGAAGTGGACAGCGATGGTCAGACCACTCTGAACCAGGACGTGCCAAGAGCAGTTGAGGTTGGGTGTGTAGGGTTCTGGATACTTGGGGGATGTGATAATCCCTCTGTCTGCATGCAGATAACCACCACAGCCTTCCCAGGAAGAAACAAAGGCAGGTTATTTAAATGACATTGACAAATGGATTTTCACACTTTCATGGTTTTCTTGGGAGGCTTCAAGGTGTAGGCAATAGAAACATGGTTTGAAACTAACCAGGACCAAAGTGTAGGAAATGATGAGCAGACAAGAGTTTAATGAGTACATATTATTTGGTACTCATTTTCTGATTGTTGTTAAGATCTGAGGTAGAGGTAAGAATAGAGATAACATACTTTCACAAAGCTTACTTTACAGATTGGGTTAATATACTATAAACAAATCTATAATATCTATGATAATTATAAATTCTATAAAGCAAAATGAAAGGAAGGAGGGAGAATCATTCTATATTATCTGGGGAAGTTAGGGAAGGTAATATCAGGATGACATCTGAGAAGAGAATTGAATGAAATAAGGGATCAAGCCAGGTGACTTTGTGAGAAAAGAATATTCCAGTCCAAAAACAATTACATAAAGGATGAATATGTTAGAGAGACATCATGAAAAACAGAAAGGTTGAGGCGGAATGAGAGATGTAAAAGATAGCATGGTCAGGTTACTAAAGACTTAAAGAACTTATTTTGAGTAAGAAAAGGAAGACATTGAAGAGCTTTGAGCATAATCTGATTCCTTTTTTAATTTTCTTTTTTGAGAGGTTTTTGTAATAGGGCCCATGCGCTTGCCAGAAGGACAGAGAGAGACAGAGAGATAGAAAGCGAGATATCCCCCCCAGGGGGGATGGCCACACCGCAATCCCTTCTCCTCCATTCTCCTCTCGGGATCTTGGGCACACACACACACGTGCCCAGTGTGAGTTTAAGCCACTGGGTCTGGGACTCGAACCGCAGTTTGCTACATGGGAATTCAGTGACATAGCCATTAAGCTAACTGCTGGTTCTGAGCATAATCTGATTTTTTTAAAAAAATTTAAGTACTTTTTGTTGTTGTTCTTGTTTTTGAGGTTTTTGCTGTAGGGCGTGTGCACTTGCTTGAGAGAGAAACAGACAAAGAAAGGGAGAAATACGTGTGCACTTGCTTGAGAGAGAAACAGACAGAGAGGAGAAAGGGAGAAATCACCCCCACCCATCACCCCCGGAGCGATGGCCACACCACACCTCTTTTCTCCTGGATTTTGGGCATGCACACACATGTGCCCAATGTGATTCTCAGGCCACTAGGTCCAGGACTTGAATTGGCTATCACCCATGTGGGAGTCGGCCATGTGGGGAGTCTAACACCTTAAGCGACACAACACATGTTGGCCCCAATTTTATTTAAATTTTAAAATGATCATTCAATCTGCAGAAAGTAGCTGTAGGAAGTGGAGGTGGAATAAACAGATGCAGAGTATCCAATAAGAAGGGGAGTGCCTGAGTCCAAGAAGGGACATCAGAGATTGGGACTAGGATGATACAGGAGAAATGGACAAAAGTAGTTGGAATCTAGATGTATCTTGAGGGCAGAACCACTGTGATTGCTGATGCTTGGGGTGTAGGGTGAGAGAGAAAGAGAAAACCAAGAATGACATCAGGATTCTTGGCTTAAATAACTTGAAGACTGTAGTTTCTGTTTACTAAGATTGCAGAGTGTGTAATAAACAGGTTTGGGGCAGAAAAGGGTGGGGATCAAGAGTTCAGTTTTCTTATGTTAAGCTTGAAACACCTTTTGGACATGGAGGTGTAGAGTACACATGTACACACACACACACACACACACACACACACCTAGACATGCATATATGTATGTAAGTCACAATGGTTCCACCCTCACCATATGTGTGTGTGCTTGCAGCATATACATGATGAGAGGACATATGTGAGAGAGAGTGAGAAGTTGGGAGTTGAGGAAAGAGAGAGTAAGTGGATGGAGGAGGCATTCATTTGCCAGTTGTCAGGGTGGCTCACCAATGAGTAAGTGCAGAGAGCTCACACAACTAGTTAAATTGCAGAGGTAGAAATTTACCTAGGTCTGTCTAATTCCACAGTCTATCCTCCTACACCACTAGACAGCCTGTCTCCCTTGAGTGTGAAGAAGATAATTTATCTTCAATTGCTCCATGCTTTATAAAAGATATATATAATAGTAAAAGAAAAACTAACTTTTAATGGTAGATTGAGAATCTTCTATAAAATTGTTTTCAGTTAAAAACGAGACTTTCAAAACTCTATGGACTACTTCTTTAACTTTAATCTGGTTTGAATTGAAAGTTATTAGTAGACTTCACATATTGCCAAAATTTGAAAGTCTCAAACTGTGTGGTAGCATCCTGTGTACTAGTCATACATATCCTCTGATTCAGCAAATTTATATTTCAAAAACAATGAACTCTTCTATCAACCCTCAAATGAATGATTTCCATCAAGGAATTATTGACGATATCTTCCACATTATGTTTACTGGCTATTACTTAGATTGAAGATGACTCTGACTTGTTAACTTTGTTGTGTTACGAATATGTGCTGTCTCCCAGTTCTAGCTCTCAGCAACACTGAAATTTATTTTAAAGATCTCACTCTTGGGGAACCAGCAGTTAGTGTAATGGCTATGTCACTGGACTCCCATGTAGTCGACCGCGGTTCGTGTCCTGGACCCGGTGGCTTAAAACTCACACCAGGCGTGTGTGCCCAAGATCCCGAGAGGAGAATGGAGGAGAAGGGATTGCGGTGTGACCATCCCCCGTGGGGGGTGATTTCTCGCTTTCTGTCTCTCTGTTTCTCTCTGTCTGTCTGGCGAATGCACGCGCCCTATAGCAAAAACCTCTCAAAAAAAAATTTAAAAAAAAAAAAAGATCTCACTCTTGGGACTGACAAAGTGGCGTGGTGGTTAAGGATACTGGTCTCCTGTATGGCTGACTGCAGTTCAGTCTCAGACCTGGATAATAATAATAATAATAATAATAATAATAATAAATGAAACAATTCTTTAAAAAAAAATCTCACTCTTGTGCCTACCGTGAATATACCTTTTCTGGGGGAAGATCCCCTACTCAGATCTAAGGCAGGAGATTCTTAATACAGCTTGACCACAGTGCTGTAAATCAGGACTCAGTACTTGACATAAGGATATCACCCAGATGTATCAGAGACCTTTGTCCTGGCATGAAAAAATGAGTCAAGTGGATTAAGGAGAGAGAAAAGGAGATGATGGTGAGATGAGATGAGTGAGAAGACAAGAGAAGGCAAGAGAAAGAAGAGAAGAGAAGAGAAGAGGAGAGGAGAGGAGAGGAGAGGAGAGGAGAGGAGAGGAGAGGAGAGGAGAGAAGAGGAGAGGAGAGAAGAGAAGAGAAAAAACAAATGTTCAAACACATTACTTTTGTGAAAAGATGCGTTGAATCCTGCCCTGGTCACACTTAAGTCAGAGGTGAAGTGGATGAACATGTACTCCCCAGTGGAACGGATGGGCCCAGGGATCTCTCTGCCACAGAGAACGGCGAGTGTCTCGGCCCTGTTATTGTCTCCTATAATCACAAAAGGAAACATCAATGTGAAAATAAGATGCCTTAAGAATCTACCCCACCACCACTTGTAACTCAGCCAAAGTGGCTCCCACATTTTTCTGAGAGCATTACAATTGCTAGGAGATAATGACATATTCCAAAAAGAAGGACACAGTGGGGGGTCACAGCATTCTGGCTCCAGCTTGCTATGATGCTGCCTGCCCTGTTCTTTACCTTTTTGATAAAGACTTCTTTGACAGTTCCCACTCTTTCTAAAAAACTGGCCACCAGTTCTTCCTGGCAATAAAATTCAAAAGCAGCATGAGTACATGGGGTTGGGAAGTGATCTAGGACCAGCACTGAAGTGTGTGTTAATTAGACACTCTGACCTTGGTGGCTCTGGTTGCTGAGGGTCAAGTATATGCAAGAGAGGAAAAGGTTGATTCTTCCATTTCAGATCCTATGCTAACAGTAAGAGATCATTTACCAAGAGGCATGCAACTTTTACATAGCTCTTTATTCAGTTCCAGATTTTTGTTTGTTTTGTTTGTTAAAGGAAACGCACTCGCGTAGAAGATGAGAACAGACAAGTCCAGCAAGTGTGCTCCCCATGAAGAGATGAAAAGCAGAGTGGGTCACCTCAGGCCCCCTTTTCCTTGGCTTCTTTTGGGTATAAGTTTCTCACATAGCAACTGCCCCAGCCAAAACCAGAATGGAGCCACGGAGACTAGAGCAGGCTTTGATTCTTTAGCTGGGAAAATGTGTGGTTTTATTTTGTTGTTGTTGTTTCCTAAGAAAAGGCTGAGAATTTGTAAATTTTGAGTTTTATAAAACTCAAAAACAGAATGTGAGACCTGAGAAACGTTGCCCTTTTACACAGCTATTAAAACCAATCCTTCCTGACACCACAAAAACTCATTATTAGCTTTAAGAAAACGTTATTTTCTATTTCCGGGATTACAACTATAATGACATTGTTATAAATTCGAGATACTTAGAAAGACATTCTTCAGAGGGCTTCTCACCTCTGGGAAACTTGTGTGTTTTCTGTTGTACGATTCAACAGTTTACCTCTTAGCTTCCTTCTGTACTTATCATGGTCACGGTGCTATTTTGCTATGTAATTCATATTATTTTTGTTAATTTACACTGTGATGACTGTAATACAAATTTTTTCAGTTTATTCTATCTCATATTCCACATGTGTATATTTTATCTCTCATTGAGACAGGGTTGAGCCTATTAATGCTTAAATTTCTTTTCTAAACTTCACCTCTGAGTATATGTTGAAACAATGCTTATCTTTATATAATTATTGTTGATTAACCAACTGATTAGTTGATAAATAACCCAGTAACCACAAGAAGGTTTGTTAGTCGTGCCATTTGAATCTATACTGAATACTAAAGCGTTTCTAGAGCCTACTAGAAGCTCAATATACAGATGCAACAAGCATGTATCTACTCTTGAGGGTGTGAGTCAAAGAACTATAAAGTCTAGGGCTAGAAGGTAACTTGGCAATTCTCTCGCTAGTCCAAATTTCTCATTTTAGTGATGTGAAAATTTAGGCTCTGTCTTTTTTTTTTTTTTTTTCTCAAGAGATTTTTGCTATAGGATACGTGCACTTGCCAGACAGACAGAGAGAAAGCAAGAAATCACCCCAGGGGTGATGGCCACACCACAGTCCCTTCTCCTTTATTCTCCTCTCAGGGTTTGGGCAAACATGTACATGTTCCCAGTGTGAGTTTTAAGCTGCTGGGTCTGGGACTCAAACCACAGTCAACTACGTGGGAATCCAATGACATAATCATTACACCATCTGCTAGTCCCAGACTCTACGATTTTAAAGGCTGACATTTATTGAAAAATTACTATATGCCACTTTAAGTGCTTTACATGTAATATCTGGTTTTGTCTTCACAATAACACCATTAGGTAGGCATAATTATTATCCCCATTTGGTAGATAAGGAAACTGTCTTCGTGGGGATGTAAGTCATGTTGCTATACAGAAGAGCATAGAGCATAGGGCACAGAAGTCAACAAAAGATTTTCACCCAGGCTGTTTAACCGTGAATGTCCTCAAACTATGCTATTACATGATTTATCTAAGGACACAAAGAAAGTACATTGGGACTAGATTAAAAAAAAAAAAACAAGAGCTGGGACTAGATTTAAAAGTTACTGTCTTTGGTATAATTTTTCTTTCTCTTTTTTCCTTTCTTTCTTTCTGCTGCCTTTTTATTTATTTATTTATTTTTTAATATTTTTCTCCTGATCCCAATGTAGTTTCATGGAACTCCAGTTTAGGGCCATCTTTAATGTGGACTATTTCTTGGTGCTCATCTGGAAAAGACTGATTCTGTTTTGAACCATGATAACAATGTGAAATGAATAAGCTGATAGGAGAATGACTCAGTTCTCCTGAAAATTCTGTAGGATCCTCTCCAGAGTGGCCCAGAAATGTACATAGGACCCTCTGGCCAAAGTCTAAGGGCATCTTTAGACAGGTCAACTGAGTAAATAACCAATTGGCTTTAGATAGTTGCTTCAGAATGTTACATGTCCTTGCTACTTAAGAGCAAAAAACCAGTCGCACCAAGAATAAATAACTAAAGAAGTGGGATTTAAAATTTAATTCTAAAAATATATTAACAATGTGCAAATGAACAAAATGCTCACCAATGGACACATTAGGCATTCAATAGCAACTTCTTCAATTAGTAGTTACACAAATGAGGAAAGAATGAGCCTATTGGGCATCTACTCATATTGTAGTGAGTAAAAATGCATAAATATGGGATAGGTCCCACAACCAGCTTGAAATATTTTTGTTGTTTGGGCATAATCCTCAAATTGCCAAACTCTCTCTCAAGGCACTCTATGCCTGAGCAAGGACTCCGATAAAATCTCTCCTAGAAATGTCCAAGTAAATTGAAATCTAAAGTATACAAATTTTACATCTACCAAATGTATGACTCTTGCTAGAGATGTTAGCATTTATTTTCCTGATCCTCACAAAAAGCCCAGAAGTAGGTATAATTCTCTTTCACAGTTGTTAAGACAAGTTTTGAGGCATTTAGTGGTTTGTGCAGTCTCACAGAAGAAGAAAAAAACTGCTTTCTAAAGAATAGGCTTCCAAGAGAAATTATTGTTGGAACAGAAAGCAACTCAATAGAATGTCACTTTTAAATCATAACTATAATCTACTTCGTTGATGCAGTTACCTACTGAAGATTTTTTTTAAGTTTCCACATGCATGTTATTTATTACACAAAAAGTGAAAAATGTCAATATCCACAAGAGTGCCTCTATGTGAGAAAAGATCATGGCTCCTCTGGGCAATAGGCTGATAGCAAAATGCTGATAGGAAAGACAGAGGGTGTCATGGTTTGTCACCCCATCATTTTCTGTAATGGATTTGAGTCTTTACTTGGGGTCTAGTCTCTACAGAGGGGAAACAAAACACCTCCACCATTTTATTTTTTCTCACTTATTGGATATCTAGGGATGAGGTGATAAAGGAGGTAAGATCTTGCACACTAGTAACCTGTGGACCAAAGCAAACACATTTTTTGCTTTTTCTCAGAATCTGCATTTTTTTGGTGCATCTGTTTTTAAGTTTTGGGTCCCCTTCCTCCCCGCCCCCCATGAAGAAGGGAGGGAGAAACAGACAGACAGGGAGAGAGCACTACCCTACAGGGTCCTGACATTCAGTATACTTAAGGAGGTCTTCAGATGCCAGCCCATCAATAGAGCCTTGCCCTGTGCTGAGCGACACAGAGTAGCTCATCTAGCTGTGTCGCCATTTGGCCCAGAGATCTGCATTTCTACAAGGTTCCAGGAGACACTGATGCTGCCAGTCTGCAGACCACACTGAGAAACACCAATGTGGAGAATGAGGCCACCCTACTGTTCCCTTCGAGTCTCTTCCTTTGCAATGGCCCATGCAAATTGTGAGGCATGATTTTGTACATGTTACACATTAGCATTATTCATGTCACTTACTCTTCATGGCGGCACCACACGTGTGTATAGAGGAGAAGATGCAAAGACTTTACCCCATAATTCTACCTATTCTACCCACAGATGAGGGGGACAACGAGAAATGAATATAACTATGAATATTTGCTCACTAGGATCTTTAAGCCATAGGTATAAAATGTCGATATTTATTTCTGAGGCTTCTCAATTAGAATGTAAAAAAACCTGAAAATTCAGACTATCATCTCATATTCAAGTCTCTTGAAAACACTCTAAGGATATTGTGATATCGCTGATGTTTTGTAACAGGCAACTTAATATTTTCTTCATATTCTTCAAAAATGGTAGCCAACTCTGGTATTTTAATGCCTTCATTGACAAAAATGTCTGAAAATTTACATAGAAGGCATGGAGGCAGTGAACAAGAATAATCGAATATAACTAAGTATGAGCCAGCGATGGAATTCAGTATTTGTAAAAAGAACACTTCTTACCATCTCTGATCACAAGTTTATCGTAGTCACACGTGCGGTGGGACTCAATGTCCAGGGAGAGGATGTTGAGTTCCACGGTAGAATCAGGAGACTGGATAAGCCACATGCAGTCAGCCCCATTATTGTAGCTTCCGGGCCAGCCTGGGGAGAATAGAAAGACTGGCCTGTCTCCTGTCCTTAGGAACCCACCACAAGCACCTAGGATGAAAAGCACCACATTTGAAATACCTCCAATGGAAAAGGAAGCAGTGATTTTTCATTTTATAGTGACAGTCTATACTGAAAAGAAACAACCAATTGTAACAACTTCCTCAAAGAAATGAATACGTATTAGGTTTTCGGGAAAGTCATGACATATTTTTCTGTTTTTCTGTGTAAAAATGTGGCATGACTTTCCCGATGACCCAGTATTTATTAGACCCACTGATTCAGACAGCCACGATCTTGTAATTTACATTTATGTAAGAAAGATACATTGTGTTCTACTTTTTCACCATAATTTTGCCATACAACGGGTTGACTATTGGGTGTTAATTATTAGATTTTGGGGAAAGTTAAAATATATTTTTCCATGTTTTAATGCAAAAATGCATCATGACTTCCCTAACAGCCCAACATTTGTTAAGCAGATATAACTATACATAGAAATCCCTTCCTACCTCCTACAACACTACGGTAGAACTGGCACATGTGTGCCATATTCTTCACCTTTGAGCATAGCTATTTATCCTGTAATTTACATCTAGACGACTTTGAAATAATTTTTTATTTTGTAAAATGGAACATTCAAAAAAGCACCTGAGCTTATGATTTCAGCTCTTCTTTGTTTACCTTTTTCTGGTTAAGAACTTTATCAATCTGTAACTCATAACGCCATAAAATTTACCTTTTAAAGTGGTGAGCTTAGTGCTTTTTAGTGTATTTAAAAGTCCTGAAACTCCACGTCCCCTTCTCCACTCGTCTCTCGCAACCACTAGCCCACTTTCTGTCTCTTTGGCTGTGCCCATCTTGGCACGTCATGTAAGTGACGTCCTGCAACACGGGCAGCCTTTTGTGAGTGGCTTTTTTCAGTTAACACCTTTCAAGCATCATCTGTACTCTAGGGTATAACAGTATTTCCTTTATTTTAAAGCTGCAGAGTATTCTATTACAGGGATATAACACAATCAAGTTTTTTCACTCACCAGTTAATAGACATTTGTGCTCTTTCTCTATTGCGAATAACGCTTTTGTGAATATTCATGTATAAGATTTCATAGGGCATATAATTTCAGTTCTCTTGGAGAGATTATTAGATAATACATTAAGTGCATGCTTAAACTTTTTAGAAACTACTAATTATACTCCATATTTGCCTATGCCATTTTACATTCTTACCAGCAGGGCAAAAGGTTTGAATTTCTCCACATTTTCACCGACACTTAGTATTGTCTGTCCTAGAAAGTATGGAATGTATATTTTCTAGTATGCCATTTTAACTTGCTTATCCTTTTACTATGTATTATTTGAGTTATTTTCTTAATGGTTTTTCTGGTGATTACAATTAACATTTCAACTTAAGACAATGTTATCAAAAGTTAGCATTAATTAATACTAAATTTGACTATTCTATAAAACTTTGTTTAATATAATATAATCCAACTTCTGCCCCCCTCATTCTCTGTGCTAGTTACTGTCATCAGATTATATCTTTGAACATTACAAGCTCATCAGTGTAGTTTTGCAATTTTTACATTATGCAGTAGTTGTCATTTTAAATCAGATGGCAGAAGAAAAGAGTTACAGACAAAAGTGAATTTATAATGTCTTTTATGTTTACATGTGCAGTTATATTTACTGTGTAGGGACTTTAATTTCAGCATGAAGGTCTCCCTTTAATATTTGTTACAAAGCAGGTCTGCTACTAATGAATTTTCTTAGTTTTTGCTTAAATGCTAGTAATGAATTTTCAGTTTTTGCTTTGTATTAATTTATACTTAATTTCAGGGTTATATTTTTCTGAATATAGAAGTCTTCTTTTTATAGGTTTTATGTCTTCCATATAAAAGGCAGGAGAGAGCGAGAAGGAAAGAGAGAGAGACCAACCCCGTAGGGTCTCCAGGCTACAATGCACCCCATTTCAGCTAAGCTGGATCATAGGTCTGCAAGTGCTGGAACACTGCTGGTATACGAACTGAGGACCCTTCCATGTGGTGGTCATGCTGCAATTTATTTCCCTCCACTTCTCTAGCCTGTCAGGACCCTGGGCATATGTGCATGCTCATGGCATGTTGCCACAGGGGCTGGGATTCAAATCATAGTCAGCCATGTGGGATTCAGCTCCCTCAGCACTGCACTTAACCACTGCACTATGGAGCTGATCCACAACCTTAGAATTCTTGATTGATAGTCTTTTCATTTCAGTACTTTGAATATGACATCCCACTGCACGCTAGCCTTCATGGTTACTGGGGAAAAATCAAGTGTCAATGTTGAGCACTTTTTTGTACAGAATGAGTCATATGCTCTTGTTTCTTTCAAGATAATTCCCTTTTCTTTGGCTATGACAGGAAAAATGGAGGATAAAAGATTGTGGTTTGACCACACCCCACTAGGGGGTATATTTGTTTTCTCTTTCACACTTTTTCTTTCTCTGACAAGCACATACACTAGCTGGGAAAAGAATAAAGCAAATAAACTTTAATCATTTAGGGTGTATTTAGTCATAGGACAAGTTCAGAATCTGAATATTCTTCAATGAGATTCCATAATCACATGCCCAATTCAAATATTCAAGGACCGAGGATTTTCTCTAAGAAATGTCTATTGATGGGCTAGCAGTTGGCATAATGGCTATGTCACTGGACTCCCATGGAGTCGACTGCGGTTTGAGTCCCGGATCCGGTAGCTTAAACTCACGTTGGGCACATGTGCATGTGTGCCCAAGATCCCAAGAGGAGAATGGAGGAGAAGGGATTACGGTGTG
>NW_006160168.1:2125493-2129998 GCF_000334495.1 Tupaia belangeri chinensis | reverse complement strand
GGAAGTGATTTCTCGCTTTTTGTCTCTCTCTCTCTCTCTCTCTCTCTCTCTCTGTCTTTCTGGCAAGTGCACACGCCCTATAGCTAAAACCTCTCAAAAAAAATAAAAATGTCTTTCAACTTCCTTCTATGTCAACTCAAATTCATAAGAATATTCTAGTTTATGTGAACAATTGCCAAGGAAATAACACAGTATCGGGGCCAGCAGGTGGCACTGGACATCCACATGGCTGATCGTGGTTCGAGTCCAGATCTCAGGGCTTGTTTTCTCACTTTATCTCTCTCTCTTTCTCTGTCTCTGATGAGTCCATGTGCCCTATAGGAAATTTAAATCACAATAATAATAATAAATTAAATTAAATAATTCTTTTTTTAAAAAGCACAGTATCTCCCTAACTCAATTTTACTTTTACTAAAGAAATAAGACTATCTTTAAAATAGTAAAATAAAAGCTTAAAAAAACGGCTAATTTTACCTTGACAATTTACAAATAGATAAAGCTAACTCAATTTTACTTTTACTAAAGAAATAAGACTATCTTTAAAATAGTAAAATAAAAGCTTAAAAAAATCGGCTAATTTTACCTTGAAAATTTACAACTAGATAAAGAGAAAGTAAAGCATTTCTAAAGATACATTGAAAATAAAATATAGAACAGAAACAGCTACTGTTGTCTATTAGTGGTTCCTTAACTTGCGTGTGCGTATGTGTTTTCAAATCAATTTTTTAGAGATCCTTAAAGTACTCTCTAGAAACTATAAGGAGACTATGCATATCAAACCACGAATAAGAGAAATATAATGGGAAACCTGCACATTTTAGAAATAAATGCATGATGTTTAAAAATGCAGTGTTTATGAATTTAAAAGAGTATATGGAGGAAGAGCTTTGGAGCCATTCTTATTTATGTCTTTGACTCCTGTTTTGATAGGATTCTTTGAAATATTATCATATACATATCATTCCTGTAAGGAATTTCATTCATTAATAAACATACCTGCAGCAATGGTAGGTAAAGGTCCAGCTTTTGAATGTCCGTTGCAAACCATTCCAGGAGGAATCCCTTCCCTGAGACTGAAGAGTCAGAAGCAAACTGAAATGTCAAAGAATTTCTAGTGGAGGTAAAAGACTCTGTCTGGGTACCACAGTAAGTTCCAATTAGGCGGGAATGAGTGCCAAGTCCATCATAAATCTGCGTGTAAAAACACAGATAACAGAGCATTGTCTTTAGTCAACTATTTCCATTTTCAAAATTGCTTCTATAAAAATAGTTTAAAAAATGCCTTATAGTGTCATTGTTTCATCTTAATGGAAGAAAACAATAAATGAGTAAACATTTTACTTCAGTTAAAAATAGAGAGTGCCATTACAAATTAAATATAATTGAGACCAGCAGATGTCATAGCAGTTACATCGCTGGACTCCCACATGATCAACTATGGTTCAAGTCCCAGACCCAGTGGCTTGAAACACGTCTGACACGTGTGCATGCATGTCCAAGATCCTAGAAGAAGAGTGCAGGAGAAGGCATCTCACCACTGGGGGTGATTTCTCACTCTCCCTCTTAGCGTCTCTCTCTCTCTCTCTCTCTCTCTCTCTCCAGTGAGTGCACATGTCCTAAGGCAATAAAACCTCTTAAAAATATTATTGCAAATAACTTGATTTGAAAATATTTATATCTCTTTTTTTTTGAGAGGTTTTTGCTATAGGGCACGTGCTCTCGCCAAGAAGACAGAGAGAGACAGAGAGACAGAAAGCGAGAAATCACCCCCCAGGGGAGATGGCCACACCGCAATCCCTTCTCCTCCTTTCTCCTCTTGGGATCTTGGGCACACACGCACATGCGCCATGCGTGAGTTTAAGCCACCGGGTCTGGGATACGAACCGCGGTCGACTACGTGGGAGTCTAGCGACATAGCCATTACACTAACTGCTGGTCCCTGAAAATATTTATATCTTTATTGCAGAGTTATATTAATAAACATGTTCTGTGGGAGATAGCTCATTAAATGAATTACAGGAAGATTTGTGAGTAGAAGAGTAAGAACTGGGACAGTTGTGTAACCAAAGTACTCAATAAATATGCTTTGAGGTCCCAAAAGGAGGAATTAGGAAGAAAAGGGGGAAGCAACAATAAAGAAGAAAGGTTTAATAAGAAAAAGTGGGCTAATGACAACAAAAGAATCACAGCCTGCCGGGCTCAGCACAAAGCACTCAATCTCTTTTGTTTGGACTAAGATACTAAATTACCTATTTAAAGACATATTTTGTGATAGTTTCTAAATAATTTTGTAATAAATTTATTGTAACAGTCATTATACAGTTCTCTACTGAATCTCAATTTTTCAAACTGTGTAACAATTGTTCCCATACTATTGAGCATCTATCAGATACTGGATTCTACTCAAGGCACTGAGTATCCAAGATGAATAAAATAGGATCATGGCCTTCAAGAATCCAATAGCTGGGCCAGTAGGCGGCATGGGAAGGTTAAAATGTTGGATCCCACATGGCCAGCTGTGCTGTTTGAGTCCAGACCTAGAGGTTTGAGAAACACACCGGGCACATGTGTGTGCATGCCCAAAATCCTGAGAAGAGAATGGAGGATTAAGGGATTGTCTTGTGGCCATTTCTTCTGGAGGGTGATTTCTCATTTTCTCTCTCTCTCTCTTTCTCTCTCTATCTCTATCTCTCAGGTGAGCGCATGCACCCTGTAGCAAAAATTAAATAAAATAAAACATCCAATAGTGTTTCTGGAATTGACAGAATAACCAATGTCTGGATGACATTGGTCACTATAATTCTTATATTTATATTCATTTATTTTTACATGATCCTTCAAATTTTTTATGCTCTGACATAAGAAAAAGATCTGATAAAGGCATATAAAGTAGAATACATATTTAAGACCTACATTCATGCTTACACAAAGCTCTAGTGGTAAATTACAATAATGCTGAAAAAAAAAAGAAAACCTTAAATAAAGAATAGAAACTAATAAATATTATATGAGAATTACTTTTGTGAAGATAATCTAGATGACGCAATCACAATGTCACATTCTCATGTGATTTGCAAATGCTCGAACAGACACTAACTTGGATTTATTTTTGCCAATATTGATTCACTCCAATTTATAAATACGAATTGCATATGGAAACTCACCCTTAGTTTGTCATAATAGCAGTTATGTGTGTTTTCAATGTCCATCTCCAAGATGCTACCATGAATAACTTGAGATACATTCACATTTACTATCCACTGGTAATTGGAGTTATGGGGATACTTTCTAGGCCAGAAGGGAGAGGCAATTTTCCCATGAGTTCCCACAATATTATCATTGCCAAACACTAGGAGGAAAAACAGAGTAGTAAATCAGATCTAGTTAGAATAGCTCTTTAATCAAATGAACAAAACAAAAGGCAAGAGATGCTGAAAAGGATGGACTTCTAATTGAGTGTGATTTCTTTTCTGTGCACTGAAAGAAATACTGCTTCCCTTTTGGGTTCTGTGCTATCTATTAATTCCTTGAGGAGGGTAATTTCGTGAATAGGATTCAGTTTCCTTAGAATATTGCATGGTGTGAGAAGAGGGCACGGCTTATGTGAAAAATGGTTCCCAGACTGCTGGGAATTGGGGATATAGAAGGAGGGGTTTCAAAGTCTCATTCCCTAATTTTATGAATAACATAGATGTTATGCAATTAAATGAAACACATTTTACATAAATATACCAAACTTGATTATACTGATAATATATTAGAAGACTCTTTAATATGATATCATGAAAAAACTTAAATTTACCATTAGGTAGAAACTGGAGCTTAAAAACAGAACCTTTGAGACAGTTCTCCCTTGCTTTCAATGAACCACCTATATAAATTTGTTTTTTCTAATATGTTACATTAGAAAGGACTCCTGGGACCAGCAGTTAGCATAATGGCTATGTCGCTGGACTCCCATGTAGTCGACCGCAGTTCAAGTCCCGGACCCAGCAGCTTAAACTCACGCTGGATGCGTGTACGTGCATGCCCAAGATCCCAAGAGGAGAATGGAGGAGAAGGGATTGCAGCGTGGCCATCTCCCTGGGGGATGATTTCTCGCTTTCTGTCTCTCTGTCTCTCTCTGTCTGTCTGGCGAGCGCACGCACCCTATAGCGAAAAACCTCTCCAAAAAAAAAAAAAAGAAAGGAATCCCACAGGACCATAGTCCGAACTAAGGGCCAGCATAGTGGCAAGTACTTGCAAATCACAGCAATTTAGGGAAGTTGAGGCAGGAGTATTATGACACAGCATGATCCTATCAAAAATGCCTATCCTGGGCTGGCTCACTGACCTCCAGGGCGGGGAAGCCAGATCCCACAAGGTCTACTGCATGGTTTGAATCCTGGCCCTGGCAGCTTGAAAACATGCCAGGTATGTGTGCAAGTGTGCCCCAAGTTCTGACAGGATGGAGATATGGAAGAGAAGGGATTGTGCCCTGACTACCCTCTATTGGGGGGGGGGGC
>NW_006160168.1:2092344-2124946 GCF_000334495.1 Tupaia belangeri chinensis | reverse complement strand
CTGCTGGGAATTGGGGATATAGAAGGAGGGGTTTCAAAGTCTCATTCCCTAATTTTATGAATAACATAGATGTTATGCAATTAAATGAAACACATTTTACATAAATATACCAAACTTGATTATACTGATAATATATTAGAAGACTCTTTAATATGATATCATGAAAAAACTTAAATTTACCATTAGGTAGAAACTGGAGCTTAAAAACAGAACCTTTGAGACAGTTCTCCCTTGCTTTCAATGAACCACCTATATAAATTTGTTTTTTCTAATATGTTACATTAGAAAGGACTCCTGGGACCAGCAGTTAGCATAATGGCTATGTCGCTGGACTCCCATGTAGTCGACCGCAGTTCAAGTCCCGGACCCAGCAGCTTAAACTCACGCTGGATGCGTGTACGTGCATGCCCAAGATCCCAAGAGGAGAATGGAGGAGAAGGGATTGCAGCGTGGCCATCTCCCTGGGGGATGATTTCTCGCTTTCTGTCTCTCTGTCTCTCTCTGTCTGTCTGGCGAGCGCACGCACCCTATAGCGAAAAACCTCTCCAAAAAAAAAAAAAAGAAAGGAATCCCACAGGACCATAGTCCGAACTAAGGGCCAGCATAGTGGCAAGTACTTGCAAATCACAGCAATTTAGGGAAGTTGAGGCAGGAGTATTATGACACAGCATGATCCTATCAAAAATGCCTATCCTGGGCTGGCTCACTGACCTCCAGGTCAGGGAAGCCAGATCCCACAAGGTCTACTGCATGGTTTGAATCCTGGCCCTGGCAGCTTGAAAACATGCCAGGTATGTGTGCAAGTGTGCCCCAAGTTCTGACAGGATGGAGATATGGAAGAGAAGGGATTGTGCCCTGACTACCCTCTATTGGGGGGGGGGGCTGTCTCCCTATTTTCTCTGTCTCTCTCTGGCAAGCACACATTCCCTCTGGCAACACACACACACACACACACACACATGCATACACATACATACATATATTTCTATATATGATCTTTTCTCTCTCTCTCCTCTTGCTTTTTCATACAAAGGGGAATTTTCAAAAGAAGTAATTCCAGAAAGACAATATAGGAGAATAATATAGAGTTTAGAACTATTTTTGCTTAGTGTATTACTAAAATTTTTATTTTCATTTCTACTTTGCTCAAGAAGCCGTCACTACAATAGAACCAACTTACTCTTAGTAAATGAGGCTTGGAAGCCTGTGCCACTGCCAGAGCCATCTGAGACAAATTTGATCCACAGGATATGTCCAACAATGGATGAGTAGTTGAGAGGGAGGAAGTTTCCACAGTATCGGCCCACCAAGTGGCCTGTGGCATTTCCTTCCCGAATCTCCACAAAATCTTTGCTACAGTCCTGAGAGTCCTCCAGCTGGAAAGATCTGATTGTGAAGAAAGATGTTTACAGTGATTATACTGATAGAATAAACTTTTGCTTATCCTGAATCACATGCTGAGTTAATCTGTTCACTTTTTAAAAACGTCCTTTAACTTTAACCACAAGAGCAATCAGCCATGTCAAAAATGTTCTTTCACTCAGATTTGTTGAAGTTGAAATGACCATTCAAGAGATACAAAGACAATTAGTATACTTCCTACAAGGAGGCCTAGAATTGATAGGTCTCCACCAGAAGAACAGGGAGTCTAGAGTGTCCAGGATCTGTCCCATCAAGATGGGTCACTACAGGATAGACAGCTTAGACTATATTCTAGACCTAGTTTTAGCAGCAAGCTACGACTGATGGTTGAGAAGACGATGACATCAGGAAATATCCACATGTGGCAAAGGAAACTAAACTTTTGTCTTTAGTCCCATCATGTCTCTTGGTAATTTAAGGTTTTATAATATAAGTTTATATCGACACTCATTTTGGGCATAGAAATGCTCTGAATCGATCTTTTAGGATGGTTGCCAACTTCGGCGCTTAAATTCAGGCTCAGTTTCATTATCTACAATCTTGTCAACACTGTGAAATATGCTGAAATTGTTTTCTTCTGCTTCTCACAAAGCAGAAAGGGAAGGAAGGAAGATCATTTTCCTCAGAAGGCGATTTACATGAAATTGCCTCTAAAACCTTTCTACTGAAGTGCAATAGTTCACCGCTAGCAGTATCAGCATCACCAGAGAGCTTGTTTGCAATAAATAATCAGGCCCTACCAACTAGATCAGAATGTACATTTTAGCAAGATCCCAGGTGATCAATGTGTGTGTTAAAGTTGGTCCAGAAGATTACAAAGTGAAGGGTTTATCAAGTACCAGGCTAGTAGAGTCCAGTTCTAGTTAGTACGTAAGACATTTCATTAGAAATGATGGTGGAGCAATACCTCTAAGAATCAAATTAAGGGCTGGACCTGTGGCCTACTGGTTAACAGAGCCAGAACCCACATGGCTGACCACATGGTTTATATCCTGGCCCCAGTGGCTTGAAAACTATGCCAGATATGTACGTGTATGGCTAAAATCCTGACAGGACACAAAAATAGAGAAGGGATTGCAGTGTGACCACACCCCACGTGGGGGCGGAGCGTTCTCACTCTCGTGGTCTGTCTGTCTCTGAAGAGCACATGCACCCTTTGGCAAATTGGGAAAAAAAAAAAAAGAATCAAATCGAACTTTTTAAAAAGCTTGCTCTTGGAATTCTTAGTTTTAAACTTGTACATTTTTTATAAGTAAATCTACACTTCGACTAAGATCTCTTAGTAAAATGTGATCTGGAACAAAAATAGTACAATCACTGTTTCTAATTATTTCATTTTGATTCTTGAACCAAAACCAATCTCTTTCTAAAAGCACCGAGACGTATAAAATGCAATTTTTGTTAATTCCTTTAAGTACTAGTTTTACAAAAATAAACTCCTTTTTTTATTTTTTGGTTTGTGTCTCCCCCTTTATTTTTATTGCAGATTCAACCATAATTTCTTCGGTTTTTCTTCCTGCTCAATTTCACCACAGTGTCTGCAATCCAAACCCCACACTTTAAAACTTGATGTGATTCATATGCTTCTCATATGCTTCTCACACACCCCAGGGAAATGTTTCTGAGCATCCATCTGGATACAGTTTAGAACAGGGCAGAAACAACTCACAGGCTTTGCCATAAAGCCCTTCTCATTATCATCTACATAAAAAGAAGCATATTGTATTCTGTAAAATTCATTTTAAAAATAAAACTCAAACAAGTAACACAAAATAAACAAAATTATTTCTTTTTCTTTTTTTTTTAAGAACTATTTATTCATTCATTTATTTTAATTTGACCAGAGACACAGACAGAGAGGGAACATGAGAAAGCAAGCCACCATGTCCGGGACTCAAACCATAGTCAGCCATATGGGAGTGTCCATCGCCTTAACCACCATACTGCCTGCTGGTCCCCAAAATTATTTTCTTATGGGTAACAATAAAACATCTAAGTCATTAAGATTTTTCTATACACTAATTAGGAGTTAATGTCCATTAAACAGGAAAATGGCTGAAACTTGCTTTCTGCATTTGTAATCTCCTCTAGAAAGAGAGCTCAGTGTTGTCCATTCAGATTTAGTTTTGAACTAGCAGAGGATGTTTAGAAATGGCAGATTGAAAGATTTAACATTCACTGAACATTCGTTATATACCATTTGTGTTATATATTATATTTAACATGTTCTTTAATACCAGATGTGGTCTGATAAATTCACTATTGTTTTTCCAAACAGATGAAAGGAATCTTTTTAAGTTTTAATTAAATAGCTTCTCAATGCTGATAAATTAATAATTTGCCAAAAACTGGGGGACTAGCAGGTGGCATGGTGGTTGTTAAAACACTGGACATTCTCTACGGCCTACTATGGTTCAAGTCCTGCACCTGGTGCTTGCTTTCCCACTGTCTCTCTCTCTCTCTGTGTGTGTGTGTGTGTGTGTATGTGTCTCTCTCTGGTCAAATTAAAATGATGAATGAACAAATAAAATAAAATAAATAGTTCTTCAAAAAAAATAGAAAGGATTCTATCTCATGTTAAGTGTTCTTACCACAGTAAAATAAAATGTATTTTTTTAAAAAAACTGGAATTCTGTCTTTATTAAAAATTTGCAGTATCTAGCCCTGTCCCTTACAACCACTGAATGTCAAAATGGTCAACAATGTGAATATGGTAGAGAACAAGAAGAAAAACATCAAAAGGGAAGCCATTTCATTTGGCAATTCTAAGGCCCAGTAAGTTATGAGAAGGACCTTGGACTTTATCATAAAAGCAATGGATATATTTCATTATATAGAAAACGTCTAGCATGAGAATTGCATGCACTGACTATGTGCTTAGTGCACAGTAGAGGCTTACTAGGAATTTATCGGATAAAGAAATAAATACATTTCACCCCATATAGAACTTTGTGCTTTTAGTAAATACAGAGATAAATTAAAACCTCCTTCCCAAATGCTGCTTAAATTTGCATTGCCTTCCAGGCATGCCAAGAGTGACTTTGTCTTAACTGCAACACCACTTGCTTCCTGAAAAGGCACTGATTTTGGATTAAAAAAAGCAGTTTAAGATGTCTGAACTTGGTCCACAAATAGAATTGTTTTCTCATACTTTTAATCAGCTCTTATGCACAGAATGGCATGGCTAGGAGAAGGGAGAGTTCTGAATAAATAGGTCACCTTCTCTAATAATCGTCTTCTCTCAAAAATAAGTTTATTTTTCTTCAAAACAGAATTACCAATATAAACTCTACCTAATAATATTTAATAAGATAAATCATTTTCATTCAGAATGGCAGTTTAAATATCAAAATCTAGGGCCAATAGCTGGGGCAGTGGTTGTGTTGCTGGATTTCCACATGGCCAACTGTGATTTTAGTCCCAGACCCGGTGGCTTGAAACTCACACTGGGCATGTGCGTGTGGGCCCAAGATCCTGAAAGGAGAAAGGAGGAGAAGAGCTTGTGGCATGGTCATCCCCCCTTGTGGGTGATTTCTCACTTTCTCTCTCACTGTCTCGGTCTCTCTCTCTTTTAGGTGAGAGCATGCACCCTAAGGCAAAAACCTCTTTTAAAAAAGCAAAAACAAAATCTCCCACCCAGTATTTGTTGGACGTCCATTACCAGAGTGGCAGGTCACAGGTACCTCTCTAGTTGTTGATTCAAGTGTCCTGTTTTACTTATCAGACGCTTACTACTATCTACTTCTGAGAAATGCCGTTACTGCTGTCCAGTGTAATCTAAGACCAGTGAGAATATAGCAAGGTCCTACTGTTAACTCCATGTTCATAGTCCATATTCAAAAAGTCTGACAGTTCAATGAGAAGCAAAGTTTTAAAAGAAACTTCCAGAAACATCTGATGGGGGTACAGGAAAGGTGAATTGGATGTTGATAAGTGAGGTAGGAAGAAAGAACATCTGTAATTCTCTGGGAGAATTAAACATTACTAATTCTTAGAAATGAGAACACTGCTGTTCTCTGAATAAATAGGCCATGTTCTCTAATAATCATCTTCTCTCAAAAATAAGTTTGTTTATTTTTCTTCAAAACAGAATTACCAATACAAGCCTTACCTAATAATATTTAGTAAGGTAAATAATTTTCATTCAGAATGGCAGTTTAAATACCAAAATCTGGTGGTAAATGCCACCAATTTATTTACCCAGAGTTTGATAATGTCCTTTTGGTAACGGTAGGCAGGACTCCAGAACTATTCTTAAGGGAATCTTAATGCTCTTGGTAACCCAAACTAGGACTGAAACAGAGGAAAGCTGGAAGCAGACTTCCCTAAGGTTCCCACTACATCCTCTTCAACAGTTGTTTGGACACACATGCTATTAGTCGTCCATCCTATTAGTAACAGGCTTCCTTCCTGCAGATTCAATAGCACTGAAACAATACACCATATAAAAGGATTTACATAAAAGACAGCTGGAGTCGGTTGCCAGGGGAACTGATAATGTTCCAGACACATTCCACATTAGGGGGATAAACTTCTGGATAGCCAGGGCTGTTGAAGATGCCTTCACCCATATGGAAGGTTCCACCACAAGCTGGAAGAAAAGACAAAACAAGTATCAGACCAAAGACTGAATGCTAGACATAGAAGATAGAGAAGAGAGATAACTAGAGCCATTATCAGCCTCGAAGAATATCATATTTCCATCTCACATCAAAAACAATTATGTCAGGAACCAGCAGTTAGCGTAATGGCTATTTCGCTGGACTCCCATGTAGTTGACCGCGGTTCGTGTCCCGGACCCGGTGACTTAAAACTCACGCTGGGCGCGTGTGCATGTGTGCCCAAGATCCTGAGAGGAGAATGGAGGAGAAGGGATTGTGGTGTGATCATCCTCCCTGGGGGGTGATTTCTCGTTTTCTGTCTCTCTGTCTCTCTCTGTCTGTCTGGCGAGCGCTTGCGCCCTATAGAGAAAAAAAACCTCTCCAAAAACAATTATGTCATATGTAATAAGAAAAAGATTCTACAAACCAAAAACCAAGAACCATGCAATGTGTGAATCAGAAGCAACCTGCAGTCTTTTCTAAACAGCTTTTTTCCCTGTGAACTCTAACTTTGAGTTTAAAAGATTTGTTTTTATCCAACAACCACTTGGTATTTCTGACTAGGATTATTGCCAACCCCAGCCTAGAACAGAGGGCAGTGCTCCAGCTTTTTCTTCTCAGAACATTGATAAACACCTGTCTTCTGGGTGTTTTACAGCTGTTAGCTGCTAACAAGGAGGAAGCCAGCTCAGGCACATGGCCCTCTCCCAGCTAAGAAGCCCAGTACCGGGTGGCTCCTCAGTCCTTTCCTCACACGTGTTGCCAACCACCCTGCCTTCCCTGTCAACAGCAGACCCTGCCTGAGCTCAGCAGCAAGACCCAGGAAACAGGAGGGCGGCTGTGTGGTTCTTCACCCGTAAGAGGTGCCGTTGACGCTGCCTAACGAACAGGTCATAAAGGAGAAACTAAGACATTGGCAAACAAGTCATCCAAGATCATGGAGTTTAGCTGAAAAGACAGCCAGGTTCCCAACCAAATCACCCTACTTCTAGAGTTTGCTATTGTTATAATGAACCCATTTGCCTACCTGGGAAGAAGGTAAGGTTAGGCTTAGAGATAGTCTTGGGAAAATAGCTCCCAACTTGGAAGGAAAAAGAGTCCCAAATTACAGACTGAGGATTTCTTCCACATGCTGTTTACCTAGCAGGGCCATATGCTAAGGTTCTTACCTGATAATGACGCAGCATACACTGCGTGGAAACCTTCAAGGGTCATTGTAGAATCAGAGACAAACCTCAGCGTCAGGGCATTGCTGAAGGAGACGATGGGATGGGGCATAGAGGTACCACAGTAACGTCCTAAATATAGATAATGACAAAGACGATTAATGAGGACGTGGCATAGGTCATTATCAATAGTAAACACATCTTTATGAGAATTGCAAGAGACCAAAGCAAACAAGAATTACTATTGAGAGAACCACTGGAATCAGGACCAATGCTTGAGACAATGCCCGAGAATTAAAAGCAAGCTATCAATACAAGCATAGAAGAGAGGATTTATAAACATAATAAACGGCGATAGGGGGATCACAGGAAAAACTCAGTGTCCTGGCTCCAAATGTAACTAAAGTTAAAATCTCTAGCACAGAAGGAAATCGCATGAAAAAACGTGCTAATACTTACAAGGCAATATACAGTAGCAGAAGAAAAAGGATGCTGGAGTCAGACAACCTGGATTGTACTTCCTGCTCTGTCATGTACTAACTCGGTGACCTGAGGCAAGTTACTTAAGTTCTCCCTGCCTCCGTTTTCCCAGTTGAAAAAAGAGGGCATTGAAATGATACATCTTACAAGGATACACAGAGGGAGGGAGTTACTATTTCCAATGTACTCAGCACAAGCCATGCAAGTGTTTGTTACGAAATGTACCCTCACCCTTGGTCAACTGCTTACTGACAAAGACCTCGGGCAACACAATAAAAGGTGTACACAGAATATTCATTGCACACTGCTGTCTCAGTCACTGTGAGGGCCCTGGGAAGAACTCAGAGAATTAGACAGGGTCGCTGCTGTGGTGGAGCTCGTCTGCTAGTGCAGGTTGAGATGCTTGTTTGACAAAACTCAAAAATGAACGAGCTCTTGGAGGAAAGTGACCTGATCTGGGACTATTTTGCTTGAGGACATTTCAGAAACCGGACAGCATTTTTGAATCTTTAATTTTACTGGGATGTCTTATCCAAAAAATGACAGATTTTACATGATATTTCATTTCATTATTTGCTTCGACTGAGGACGACAAAGATACACGCTCAATTGGAATATAAAACTGGTCAAATATGAGGAAGAAATCCCTGACAGAATGCTATCTAATGCTGGAATGGACTGCTTTCTACTACCATCTAAAACAGTTGCAATTTTTACATTTAAAATAAATATATACATATACTTGTACGTGTATACACACACACAAACACAACTCATGACTTAGAATAGAAACAAGGTTTCTGAACCCCAGGTTAAACCCTGCTTTCTGACCCTCTATCTTTACTTGGCTATGCTGCTATTTATATTTATTGGAAACAGTCTAACCTCAAATGGCAGCACATAAATATGTAGATATATAAATAAAACACAGCCCAGACCACAGATGGAAAAAAGCAGGCCCCACAGTACCTCGGAGGGGCGCGTCGTCGTCGCTGCCATCTAAAATTTCCAAAAAGTCACGCGTACACGCTATGCTGCTTTCCAGTGCAAAGTAGGTAAAGGAGAGGGTGATATGATTGACTGTAAGGAAAAGGAGGTTATTTAATAAAGTGTTAGCAAAGCAAGCACACTGTGAGACAAACTCCACCTGCAATAATGTTACACAGGGGTCTGGAGCAGGGATGTGGGCAGAGAGGGGAGGAGACAACTTCCCTTTCTACTTTCTCTTCCCTCCTAGACTGAAGGGTTTCCTTTGAAGAGTAAAAAGAATCCACATTTAAAAAAAAAAAAATGCCTGTAGAACCTGAAAAGCAAGTAATGGTAAATAAGAGGACTCTGGGTGATTTCATTTCAAACAATATGGGAATGTCTTGTTGGAAAATAGCATCTTTCTACATTTTTATATCAGTCATTTGATGTGTTCTTCAACAGAATAGTTTCACAATAGAATAGTTTCCTTAAATCCTGATTCTTTGCATGGGATTGTAAACAAGACATTCTTTCCTCCCGGGCATAGGCATCCTAGCACACTCAGTTTCATTTGAAGGCCAGAGCTAGGGCCCTAGAGGTTCAGAGCCATTTATAAAGAAAGCTTTGAATTACTTGCAGAACAGCAAGTGCCTGGGTATGGTTTCCTTTTGTTGTTCTTCCAGGGTCTCTAATCTTTAGAATAGGATCTTTTCCTGTTGCTGTTCTTGAACCAGTGAGATCTTTCATCTAAATGCTTTACAGCTCATTAGAAAATAATCCTTAGACACAAAACTGCTTGCCCAAGGCAGAGGGTGTGGGGGGAGTATTGTTTCTTTATCCAAGGGCTCAGTTTCTGGCTGGCTGGCAACTCTCTTTGGGGCTCCACACGCCCCCCCCCCCGGGCTCCACACGCCCCCCCCCCCCCTTCCGCAATTGGCTAAGGATTACATCACTGGCCCATATTTTACATGTCAATAAAGATACTACCAACTTGTTAACTCTTAACATCACTAGAGAAAGTGTCAGATAATATTTAAGCAGGAGTCTTCATTGTGTACTTTGCAGTGGGACTCTCCCTGCCCCCCATTAGCTTAAATGTCTTGCCCATTTTCACATGGTCATGTGTTACAAAAAGGAGTGAAGAATTTAATGGTTTTCCCATATAATGTCTGACTGAAATCCTAATGTTCTCCTGGAGCCTCAAGGGAGGACAGAGTTTATCTGGATAAGGATTCAAAATGGCCCTCGGATTACCCCTTTTGTAGCCATTCTGTTGTTCCTTAGGGGTCTTCTCATTTTCTCTCTCTGCAAATTGTGTAATCATTTCTATCAAAAAGTTACCAGGTCAAAAAATAAAATCCTAGAACTCCAAAGTAAATAAAGTAAGCTCCTATTCATGTTTTTTTTCCAGGATTGTGTTCGGATTTTTTAAATACATGATTTGCAGAAGAAACTGGTTTTAATCATTAGTTTCTACTTTGCTTGAAGATTGATAGGCTCACGGCACTGCATTCTCAAACGGAGTTACGAATTCTCCAGTGTATAGTTCTTAGTATTCATTTATTCATCTGGCAACTGTCTTGAGACACTACACTCAAGCACACATGTCAAAAGTCATTTATTTATCCATTAGTTTTGCTTACCCTCCATCTTACATGCCTGTCAATACAGCAAGGTTGTAAGTTTGTTGTGCGTATGTGTGTGTGATTTTCCTTTGCAAGGTCTTGAAACTAAAAAAAAAAAAGTAATTGAGATAAAAACAGTTAAAGTTACTTCCCTATCAGATTAGGAAGCTGCTGTTCTCCAGCACAGCAGGAACTGGGACCTTCAATTGTTACCGCTGAGAAGATAAGACCATTACTCACACACTGACTTTCCCACAGATGCCAACCTGTCCTGGAATCCTTTTCTATTTTATTTTTGTTACTTACATGGAGGTTGAGCTTGAATTATCCAGCTGCAGTTCTGCTTGTTTTGATACTTGGCCGGGAACAATGGAGAGGAAATGGTATCAAAAGAGCTGGTGAGGATGTGGCCTCCACAGGCTGGGGAACACACACACACACACACACACGTATGTCATATACTTTTGATTTCTACTGGCTGTATAAAACAATGATTTCATGAGTGAAAACATAAATGATTTTTTCTTATTCCTAAAAGCGTGCCAAGGAAGCTCATTGCTAAGGAAGCCCCATAGAAATCATGAGGAAATGGGGACACACTTTACATTTATAACAATATTCTTCAATTACAGGAAGTGGGAAAGTGACATCGAACAGCAAATTAAATGCCTATAAGTTGCCTGCATCATTCAAACAAAACTGAAGTTGATTCACTAACTTTGCATACTCATAAATTATAAGAGGGATAATCTCTTTATAAATAAATACTCGGTGGAGCTAGACTCCATAAGGATGGCTGTACACTGTAGAAGTGCAGATGCCTGTGGGAGAGGGAGGAAGAGGGAGAGGCTGCTGCTGGAGAATATTCAGAGGACTCTCATGGAAGAGGTAGAGGCTGCACCAGGACTTGGAGGGTGAGGAAGGATAAGGAAAGGTGGCAACCTGAGCAAAGGCTCAGAGAGAGCTAAGGGCTACATCTTCACAGACTTAGCTGAAGTGTGTACTTGAAGGGTGTTGAGGTGATGCTGTAAAGAGATTACGGTAGGTTCTGGGACTCTTGGGTAATACTTGAAGGGGCTTAAGCTTCATTCTCAAGGCAGTGTGAAGACAAGACAGACATTAGAGCACTCAATGATATGATCAGAGTGGACTTTGGCAACCTTTTTTATTTGAAATCACAAAAAGTAAGATAGACAGATCTTCTGTCTTATTCCAAAGTCTACAGTGTGTCTTTGGGAGACCTTAATTCTGAAACCTTCCCCACCCAGGCTCTTTACTATGAGCACAAGCAAGTCCACTGAAAGAGACATAATGATTAAACACATTAAACTTATTGGAAGTAAATGATCTGAAATGACGTGATCATCTGAATATAAATCATAGCCATATTTAAGGTGACCTATAACTCCTCCAGCTCTGGGCTCTATCTCTGGCAGTAAAATAAAAGGTTAATCTCTGAGCATGCCCAGTTGAAAGGCAATGGGTCAAAAAGTCTTGGAGGAAAAATTGAGAAGTGGTGATTTAAGAACAAAGACAACAGAAAACAACACTGACTTCTCAGTTGGACAATGGCAGGATTTAGAAATGAGGGAAACCATTACTTCCAAGGCTTAGAATTTGACTTCGCATTCGTAAGGTATATAATTCATACTGGTGTATCTCCTGGTGTAATACTTAAATAGATGCTGGATAAGTAAATTTGATAAAGTTTTTTATACTGTCTCCAGTATTAAGGGCATTTTAAGTAATATTCTGAAAACTGAGAATTCACAGTATGTTTGGGAGATATATAGGTCCTACAGAAGTCAATATCACAGTTAGAAAGGATAAGGTTAAAAGTGTCAGCGTTGGACTAATTCTAAGTCACAGTTCACTTGTACTATTTAAAATTTTGTAAGTTAAGCAGAAAGCTACAGTCAATCTCTGAGTACTAACTTACTGTACTTTATAAGCACCAGGAAGGGCACTTAAGAGGATTTCTCTGCTCTGGAAGACCCACAGGGTACTTGCCTTGTTTGAATTGAGCTCGGAAACCCCTGCTCTGTCTCGAAGGGCCAGACTGAAATCTCACAAAGAGGCTGTTTCCTGAAGAGGTGATGGGGTTAGTTAGCTGCTGTCTTCCACACACAGTGGCAAGGCGGGTGGTTGCAGAGGTTAAGCCATCAAATGCCTACAAAAAAAAAAAAAAAAAAAAACAGAAAAAACAATGGTTCAGAGCTACCAATTTACGTCTGTAAGGGCTCTGTTCCATGGACTACCTATACGTTGATGAGCTAGTGGAAAGCCACGTATTTTCTGGATCTAGTGAAATTGGCCTTATTGTATTGTCATACAGTTCTTTGGCTACGTCAGAGTCTTTGGTCATTTCTAGAGATACAATGCTTCTACAGACGGCAGTGAGAGGTTCTCGGCCAGAGCTACTATTAGACATTATAAATGCCATTCCCTTCACAGTCTCTTTCCTTCCCTCACCCCAGTGTAATCACATAATAGCCTGTGCCCACAACCTGTGATGAAAATTCTTGATGCAAGAATAAATAAAAAATAATGATGAGTAACTATTCATTGCCAGAAAGTGAACATTTACTAAAATTTTTTGTTCTTCATAGGGTCAAAAAGCCAGAAATTATTTCAAAATTCAAATAATTTGAGTGATATAAGCATGATTAAGAAAATTATCTTATTATTCTATTTAAAATGTATTGGGCTCCTTCTCTACCCAATGCACTGCAGGGACCTAGCTAACCCTTTATATATACAAGTCAAAGTAATAGAGTTTACATCACATATATCCAAAATTTCTGTATTGGTTTATGAAGATGAAGCTTACTCAGTTGCTTGGATCTCAGTCTAGTGTGAATTTTTGAAAGCTCTCCTATATAAGCCAGGGGAAAATAAGTCCCTTTCTTCAGATGGTAATAATAATAGCTACCTTTCATTTATCTAATGCTTACTATGTGCCAGGAACTGATTTAGCCCTTTACAAACACTGACTCATTTTATCCGAGCAACTTTCTTCCTATTTTTGGAAGAGGACAATAGATGCACGGAAAGCATAAGTAATGCAGCCAGTTCCTAAGAGGGAGCAGGTCTCACTGAACCAGACAGCTAGATTAGAGAATATGAAATGAAAACTCATTTGGTTCAGTAAAAGGTATCAATTGAGCAGCATGGATGTATCATTATAGTTTGGATAATGGTTTGTCCCCCAAAGGTTCATGTTTGGAATTTGTTCTTAGTGTATAGCAATTGGATCTATTAACTGAAGACACCAGTCTCATGAATAGATTGATGCTGTCTCTTGAGAGAACTGCGTTTTAATGCTTATGAGAAGGGATTAATTCTACAGAGGGCAGATTGCTATAAAAGCTAGAGAGAGCTTTCTCTTTGCATGCACCTGCCAATCTGTTTGCTCCTGTTAGTTATGTTCCAGCAACCAGAACTATGAGTCAATAAACCTCTATTTCTTTACCCAGTCTCAGGTATTTTTGTAAGCAACACAGTAATAGACTAAGACATGCATCAACCTACCAACTACCAGAGCGAGACTGAAAGTGTGAAGTTAAAATATGGCTGTATCATTTGAAATAAATTGCCATTTATGCTTCAAAAGAAAATGTTTGGGGAAAATTAGAAATTCAGAGATTTAATATGAGGAAGGTAGTCATAAGCCATTTCAAATATCTAATGATGATCATCTGTTCATTGTAGCACATAAGTGTAATTGGGAGGTTATTCTCAGTTTGATTTATACAAACACATGAATCAGAATCAATGTGATTTTGAAATCTCTAAGGCAGGGGCTAAAGCTTTTAAATAAATTTTAAATAAAGATATATTTAATTTTTAAAAATAAAAACCAGCATTGTGAGAGGAGGTGGAGGTGGGAGGTGTGTGTAGTCATTGAACCCAACCCCGAGGCCCAGCATATTAAAACACATGATATATTATGTGTTGTTGGGGCTCCTCCACACTCTGAATTCTAGCCAAAACTGAGCCAAAAACTTAGGAATTTTTATACATGCTGCTTCAATACCCTGAAGATATTTTGATTAACATCAATCCATTTCCAATGTTAATACATGTCAACTTTGTCACATGTCAATGACATGAGGAGGGAAACTATTCAGGTGAAAGACAAAACTCTCTTCTGATGACATTTGTAGTTCTGGAGACATCTGTTCAGAGTCCTAAGGAACAGAAACTTGAAAGAAAAAGGGAGCCAAGAAAAGGGATTCTTTCATCTTACCATACATACCCTTATGATGTAAATATGTATTATTTAAAAATATGTATTGTTAAAAGTTGGCAGAAGAATTCCTTTTAGAGGGGAAAAAAAGTACTTTGATACAGCAGAACACCATAGGCTCTCAGAACACGAGTACAATAGGGGAGCTGTCATCTGATGTTATTGAGGACAAGTTGTCCAGTTTCCTAATCTGATGATCACCTTCCTATTTTACAAAATGAGATTTACACAAGTATATAGCTCATATGGTTCATGAGAATTAAATGAGTTAAAAAATAATAAGCACTTAAGAGAGTTCCTGGTGCACACTAAGTATATAATAGATATTAGCCTCTACTATTACAGTGAGACTATTGAATTGCTCATTGCTTTATAGCAAATAAACTAAGATTTTTTTTGGGGGGGGGAGGTTTTTGCTATAGTTTTTCTGCACTTGCAAGAAAGACAGAGACAGAGAACCAGAAAGAGAGAAATGACCCCCCAGGGGAGATGGCCACACCACAATCCCTTCTCCTCCATTCTCCTCTCAGGATCCTGGGCATGCATGCACATGTGCCCGGCATGAGTTTAAGCCACCAGGTCTGGAACTCAAACTGCAGCTGACTACATGGGAGTTCAGTGATGTAGCCATTAAGCCAACTGCTGGTCCGTCCCAAGATTTTAATAGTTCGTAGTTACATTATAATATTAAAAGCAGCATTAATGTCTTATTTTTTCTTTATCTTACCATTTTTTATGAAGATCATGCAGAGTTTATAAATAAACCTATATTAAAGTATTTTAAGCATTTAGCTCTTCAGACATGTGTTTGCATGCAGACATGAAAGTGTATTATTCATGTAACAGTACCACAGTATCTAAGCCAGATGACTATTAATGCCATTTAATCTAGCCTCTTGCTGCCTGACAAGAATGTATCGAGTTTAACTGATATGGCTTCTGTTTTAAGATCTCCAAAACATTTGTTAGTTGACTAACATCTGTAACTATACCCTAGCCTTCTCTCCTAAGCTCCAGCCTCATATAGCCAACTGCATACCAGACATTATCTCCCCTGTGTCCCATAAACTTGAAAACTGGCATGTCAAGCTGAATTTATCTAGTCCCCCTTATTCCTCCTTCACCTACCTCTCTTGCATCAGAACATGACAGAACTATGCACCCAACTGCCAAACCATCTTAGATCTCTCCCCTACCCCTCAATAAAATGGATCAGTATTTTTTGGAGAATTCTCTCACCAGTGGATTGCTTGGTTCCTCTCCACTTACCCTCATTGCCCCATCTGGGTATCTCAGGTGGGATCTCATCCCATCTTGCGTAGGTCACTATTGAAGCCTGAAATTTCCTCTTCTATTCAGTCTACAAACAACTACCATAGTGCAGTATGCTTTCTAAAATGCAAAGTCAATACAGAAGGAAAGCTGAGTATCCCAACACTAAATTAAAAAGATCAGTCACTGATGCTTTGCTAAGCACTCAAGGGCTTATGGTTGATGCAGAAGCAGGCACAGCCCTTCGGCTGACTGACTAGATGGCTCATGATCACCTGACTGCAATGTCAGCCATCACTAACAGTCAGACCTCGTGACTAAGGAGGAGAAATGAATTTTAGCTCAGTAACACTTGTATTTTTATTTCTAAAAATGGAAATACACTGCTGGAGAGTGGGAAATGGGAAACGGTTTCCACTGCATCTCCTATCTTCTTGTTTTGCTAAGTTTCATCATAATCAGGGAGTGTGTACTCAAATGATTACAAATCAGAGAAAGAAGAAAGTATTTAATACAAAAGCAAAACACATAGCATATTTTATAATACTCCAAATGTGAAAACAATATGAAGTTCAGTTTTTTTCTGCAAAGAAATTATTACTATATGTGGATATGGTTTTATTTTCATTTTATGTACTATTACTTTTTTCCTTCTTGTGAATCTTCTAGAAGGTATCAAAATAATACACTTATTAAGTGATAAAATATAAGGTAGTATATTGAAGAATGTGTGAAAAATTATAATATAGTATTTGTTTTAAAAACTTTCAGTATAAATATATTTTAAAAGAAAATGGAGGCTAGTCATGAATTAATAATGATAGTAAGCAATGAACTGAGGATTAGTATTCAGTTCTGTGTACATGTGTTATAATTCTTAAAAAGATAACTTAAGAACTTCAATAAAGTATTAATAGGAACAATAGGAGCAATTGTAGCAGAAGTAATAGAAAAATTAGGAGTATATGCTAATATTTATCTATACCAGGCTGATGAATACTATATATGTAGGCATACTTTAGAGAGAGATTTTTTGCTATAGGGACAGAAAGTGAGAAATCACCCCCAGGAGAGATGGCCATATCACAATCTCTTCTCCTCCATTCTCCTTTCAGGATCTTGGGTACCACACACCTACACACACACACACACCCAGCATGAGATTTAAGCTACCGGATCCAGGACTTGAACCATAGTCAACTATGTAGAGTCTAGAGACATAACCATTACTCCATCTACTGGTCCCCTAAATAAGTCAGTTCATGTTATAGTTTCATTTTGTAGTTGGGAAAATGGCAAAAAATACAAGTGACTTGCCCCATGGTAACATACTCAGAGGTTCAGAGTTAGTATAAACATCTGTCTAATATATGATCAGTTATCATTAAACCAAGAGAAAGGGTAAAATCAAGGTTTATTCATTCAATTTGAATACTGAGAGACCATGATTCTATGACACAAAATGAGATGTCCATGCTAAGTGAGATGCTAAGTGAGAGGTGTTCTTTCTCCTAGAGAAATACATGTGGTGGGCCAGCCAGTGACCCGGTGGTTAACGTGGCTTGATCCTACAGGGCCAATGGCATGGTTCTAGCCCAGGACATGGCAGCTTGAAAAACATGCCAGGAATGTGTGTATGTGTGCCCAAAGTTCTAAGAGAAGGAAGAAATGGAGGAGAAGGGATTGAAGCATACCTGTTCTCCATGGGGAGGGGAGTACTTTCTTATTTTCTCTTTCTCTCTCTGACTCTTTCCAATGACTGCATGTACCCTGTGGCAAATTCTTTAAAAATATAAAAAAAAAGAAAGAAAGAAAGAAAGAAAGAAAGAAAGAAAGAAAGAAAGAAAGAAAGAAAGAAAGACAGACACAATAGGAGCTCTGGAAATAGAATGGGAGCCTCTTATCTAAACCTGCACAGAGCATCGTTGCTAGCATTTTAGAAAGTCTTATACTGGGCTTCTGCGAATTTCACAGTGGCTGGCATCTGTCATGCATTCCATTCCACTGGACGTGCATGAGATTCCCCTCATGGCTGACTGAGCAGAATGTGTAACAAAGAGCACAGTGTCTAGGACCAATAAATAAACCCCAAATTTATATCCTGTGTCCTCAACTTCATCCTATTCCTGGATTCAGATATAAATCCACTCCTTGCCCTTCTCTGACTTAACTGTAATTCTCTGGTCTAACACACTCTTATTTTTCACCTTGATCTGGCCTAATTTGGTTTTCAATTTGTTCCTTACGTTTTACTTCTTTTTAAATTCCATCTGGCAACTCATGCCTTTTGCTTTGAATTGCCCTAAAGCTTTTCAGGATGAAAATAATAATAATAATAAAAGTGACGAAGGATAAGATATTCAGGGTACAAAAGAGGTAATTCACATTAAGGTACAAGGTCAATTGAGGTCATGAAATATTTCACATGATATGTATGGTGGTATAGCTGCTAATAGAATTCCCATTTTGGAATATGAAATACTCTAATACAAAGGAAATACTGAATGATAGGGAGGGGAATCCCTCAGGAAATTATCCAAGCTGTTAAAGTCATAAATGTAAGTAAGGAAGGAAATGAAAATATTACTCATTATAGCAATTTTCTTGGGCCTGGAGAGGGAGGAAGCATCGGTTTCCTCAGTCAGAGATATTTTTCAGCTACACTGCTCTGAAATTAAATACCAAATTCAATCCATGAGCACACATCTCATGTCAGGACTTTCCTATTCCTGTTCTTTGTTCTCTGTTATCCCACTCAATCTTCTTATTTTCAAAGATACTATAAACTAATCATTTACAGTTGTTGCAAGCAGTGACTCAAAAATCCCTGGAAATGTTGACATGAAAAGAAATCCAAGATGGTTATTTTACTTTCATAGATAAACAAGCATTTAAGGAGATTCTGAGCTGAAATTTAAACAAAACAAAACAAAACCCATGTCCACCGATGGGAGCCATGACTTTGATTCAACTCTTTCTTTGCCTGGGGCTTATAAACTATAGGCACACTTTTGGTGGTTAATTTGGCACTGGAATGCCAAGTGACTAACCAGTTTTCAAGAGCAAGTCAAAAACTAAACATTTTCAAGAGGTCATCCTCAAGTATTAAATGGAAACTAAAATTTCTGTGGTAGGGAGGGAAGAAATTAGAGCGAGAGAGACAGAGAGAGAACGAAGTTCTGTCATGGAGCTATTGTTAAATATTTCAAGAAGAATCGTTTCCATTGTCTCTTAGAAGCCCCAAGGCCTGTTAGTCCCCTGTCTGTTTGCTCAGCTTTGGGAATGATCAATGTTTTAAAAAGAAACACATCATGGGTGGTGCCTTAAAAAAATAAAACGAAATATAGATAGTGCATTACATGTCTGTACTGTTCCACCCTGTGTTTTCTGGTCAAAAATGTGAACAATAACAGGCACTGCTGCTTTGGGATGGGGGTGAGGAGGGTCTGGGTTTTTTGTTTTGTTTTCAAATCATACTCTTGCTTTTTTTCTCCAAGATGGGTACAAAAAGCTTCAGAAGGAAAACAGCTACTAATCACATGCTTTTTTTTTTGTATTTTTTTTTCCCAGTAGTCTATTAGCCCCAGTGTGTTTCCTCCACTTACAAGGCTGGATCAGAACTGTGTTCTGCTTGCTTTTATCAGCTTCTGACTGAGTCTCACAGGGCAGGCATTCCATTGAGCTGAGCAAAGAGGATGCTGACACCAGAGGTCGGGAGTCTCTGGGGGCTGTGGGTGCCACAGAGCTGACTTCCCTCTTCCCACTCCCACACTTAGCTCCAACCAGCATTTCCAGAGATCGATAAGAGCCTGCAGAGCTACATGAATCTAGCGTCAGAAGCGAGACTCTAATTAAGCAATTAAACTGTCAGTCCAAGGTCACTTTAATACTCAGCCTTCGTGGAAGGAAACAATGGAGCCACTTCTGTGTGGACCATACAGAGCCATTCCCAGACCCAGAACCCACGACTGTGTTAGCCAGAAACACTCATGATGTGTCATTCAGGGGAACCTGAGGTTAATTACACCAGGCACTCAAAGTGACCGGGCAGAGAGTGCAAACATATTACCGAATTTGTTGAAACCTGACTGCAAGTCTGGCTTTCTGATTAGATCCCCATGATGCCATCACCATTTCAACAGAAGTCAAAAAAATTCAGTTTCTCTTTTTTCATCATAGCAGCATGAAATTCTAGAAAACGCACTTCAGTGATGCTATCTAAGTCCTCGTGTGGCCTAAAACAGTGAGATTGTATATCAGTAACAGTGCCAGAGAATAAACTCAGCCTGGCCCATTTTCAAAGAGGTCGTCTGCAATCTTCCACAGAATCATTCCAGGAGTAGAGATGGCAAAAATCATTTACTTAGCTGTGCAGTTCATGCATCAAACAAATTTGGTGCTTTGGGGACACAAGGACTACTGCTGTGGGTTATATAAAAGAGGATAGAAGCTGCGAATTACTGCTCCATTTAAAAATTTTCATTTGTCTCTTCTACTTGCTGAATTTTGCCTGTAGTTTCATGATGCCACAAGTAATGGACTATAGATACTTGTGGGCTTACCCTTCCTTACTTGGTACCACTAAGGACTAGTCTTCCTAAAGAAGAGCTCTGAGGCCAGCAGGTGGTGTGGTGGTTAGGATGGCTGGATTCCCACATGGCTGACCATGGCTCAAATCCTGGATTGGCTGCTTGAAACACACTGGGCACATGTGCGTGCATGCCCCAAATCCCAAGAGAATAGAGGAAAAGGGATTATGGTGTGGCCATCCTCTCAGGGTGGTGGTGGTGGGAAGTGATTTCTCATTTTCCCTCTTTCTATCTCTGTCTCTCTCCTCTCTGGCAAGTGCACATGCCCTATGGCAAAGACCTACAATTAAAAAAATTAAAAATTAATAAAATGAGCTCTGACCTGCACATGCAGCAGAGTATGGAGATGGTCTCTTACCCAGTGCCTGGTACAATGGGGCCTGAAGAGTGAGCAGAACCCTAGTGACCGAGCAGTCTGACTTTGACTTTCAGGAGGGACCCACTGCTGATATCACCTGGCCTTTAATGTCCCTTCCATCTGCCACCTGGTTGTCCTCTTCTTACCTACAAACACAGTTCCTCATTGGATCTTTTTTCTGCTTGAGGTCCCCGGGTGCCCAATATAAGTGAGCAGAGATCCCCATGAAGACACTGAGTAGTGGGACCAATACAGAAACAAGTGCCTAGCAGTGCTGAGCACGTATTCCACGCCAAGACTGAGCAAATGAATGGAACTAGACTTTCAGAATTTGAAGTAAAGTGTGCATTTCATATTTGAATTGCTTGTTTTTACTTTTTTAAAAGGATTTATTTCATTTTATTTATTATAATTTTTTAGAGAGATTTTTGCAATAGAGTGTGTGTACTCTCCAGAGAGACTGAGAGAGACAGAGAAACAGAAAGCAAGAAATCACCCCTAAGGGGTGATGGCCATGTTGCAATCCTTTCTCCTCCATTCTCCTCTTGGGATCTTGGGCCTACATGCCCATGCACCCAGTATGAGTTTTAAGTCACTAGTTCTGGGACTTGAACCACAGGTGACTACATGGGAGTCCAGCAACATAACCATTACGCTATCTACTGGTCCTTATTATTAGCATTTTAAAATTTGTTATAGGTCACATGGGCTCACCAGAAAGAGAAGAGAGAGAAAGTGAGAAATTAAGCCACCAAATCTGGGACCTAAACCGCAGTCAGAAATGTGGGAGTCTAGCACCTTAACCACCATGCCACCTGTTGGCCCCATATTTGAATTTCTGTTAGCTTCTCATATAGGTGGTCCCTGACGTATGATAGTTTGACTTAAGATCTTTTAATTTTATGAGGGTGCAAAAGCAATACACATCCAATAGAAACCATGCTTTCTGGTTTCTACTGAATCCATTCTGCTTTTCAGTTTTTGTACAAGATTTAATATATCACATGTGATAGTCAATATCTTTCAATACAGGCATTGTTTGAGATGACTTTACCTAAACATAGGCTAATGTGAGTGTACAGAGCACATTTAAGGTAGGTTAGGCTAAACTATGCCATCCATGTTTTCAATTTAGTATAGATTTATTGGGATGTAACCCTATCTTAGTTCAAGGAACATCTGATTGATAAGTTGATCTGGGCTCATTGTAAATAGAAATCAAAGTGACTCCAAAGTAACCCTACTTTATTCTTTCCCTCTATTTTTCTAGTTGTCCTCTATCCTATCATTCAGTTTTCTATATGTGGACAGTAAGTTTTATACTTTACCAAAGTATTTCTTCTTCCTTTAGGAAGTATAAGGCTTTTGTTTCAGTGCTGGTCCTGCTACTAGTTTTCTACCTATACTTAAACCTGACGTTTCTGGACTTCAGTTTATTTATTTGTATATAATAAGGCAGTGACACAAAATTATCTAATCTCCCCTTCTAACCATCACATTACATTCTATGTATGTGTTCATGAGTGTTAACCACATGACTGTTAGTTAATATTTCCACTTTTAATGATCCAAATTGTTATAGAAGTTTAAAAATACAAACAGGATGGCTGGTCTTATCCAAGAAAAATTTATGTTTGTATTGAATAGGACACTTGAGCTCTATTAAAAATGCCCTGAACACAAACATTATCTGACAGCATCACTGGCACCTGAATATTATTTTCTCTGTTGATGACGCTAAGTAACAGGACCAAGAAATTAACCTGAATGTCCCCAAAATGAATGACTGGCTTTGTGTGAATTTAAGCTGCAGAGAGATTGTGTAAGTTATTGGACTTTAGGCTACTTTTCACATCCAGTGTCCATCTGGCCATGAAGATAGATGGCTGGTGTTTCAAGGGTTGCCTTCATGAATTTCTGGACAACTAACTGTAACTTAGAGCCAAGCTTACAGCCTTGCCAGGGTATCACCCCTCCTCATCCCAAACCCCTGCAGACCTCTCACCCCCATAATTAGGTCCACTTGGCAACCACACACAGCAATTTACCTGCATTTACTTTTGATACACCTTTGTCTTTTTGTAAAGGCCATTTACAAATTACACAAGCAAAAATTACTTAACTTGTATATATTTTATGCAATTTTCAATATAAATAAGTTTATAAATCAGTAAAAAAGACTTTGTGGGATCAGAAGGTGGTATAATGGTTACATTGCCAGACTCCCATATGGCTCACCCAGTTTGAGTCCCAGACCCAGTGGCTTGAAACACACTGGGTACATGTGTGTGTGCCCAAGATCCCAGGAGGAGGATAGAGGAGAAGGGATTGCAGTGTGGCCATCCTTCCAAGGGGGTGATTTCTTGTTTTCTGTCTTTCTGTCTCGATCTCTCTGGTGAGTGCACATGCTCTATAGCAAAAATCTCTCTTAAATAAAAAAAGAAAAAAAAAACTGTGCTAGACCATGTACCCATTTTTCTCATTCTGAAAAACATGAAACTTAAAGGACCAGTCTGGCCCTTTGAGTCTCTGTCCTGATAATATGACCTCATCAGTTACTCTATCTCTTAGACTCAGCTGTTCTTTCTCTATCAGTACCTTGCCCTCTGGAAATACCTGAAGCTTCTCTATTATGAAAACAAAACAACAGTGACAACAAAAACTTCACTGAGGTTGCTTTCCCCACTGTTTATTGTCCCTTAAGCCCCATGACAATCAGTTTCATAATTCTGGGAAAACACACAGAAGTTCCTGATCTTCCTACCTTAATATGATCTAGAATCTTCCACTTCTACCCACACCAACCCTGCTTCCTACAAGGTTATTAAAGATGGAATACAATGACTTTCTTTCGATCTTCCTCCTAGTTGGCCTCTGCCAGATTTAATATCTTTGTCATCTACTCTCTAATTTTGGCTTTGCTTTTGGCTTTGATGCTACCACTCTCTCCGATCCTCCAACAACTTCTCCAAATATCCCTCCTCAATTTCCTTTTCCTATAATCTTTCAGTTACCCCTTAAATAGTGATATTTCCCAAGAGTTTACTTGCCGTTTACGCTTTACAAAATACTTCTGGGACTAGCCTCATGACTTTAACAAGCATGCAACTATATGCAAATTATCTTCAGATATACATATCCAGCTCAGAGCCCATCCTGACCCAAACACCGAATTCATGTCAAACTCTACAAGGAACATGGAATAGACTTTAAGCTGCAAAGTTTCTAAATCAAACTCATTATAGTTTATCTCCTGTACTCAGTTAATGGCATCATCATTCACCCATTCTCTAAGCAAATAACCTAGATTCTCCCATTCCTATCTCTCATCCCACCACCATATAATTCACCGCTAAGTCTTGTTTACTATGGCACCGTAACTGTTCTCTGTCCCCCTCTCTCTACTACCAAAGATACCTTCCAACATAAGGCATTTATAACCTCTGATCCAAACTTTCCCCTAGTTTCTCAGAAAGCCTTTCTACCATCTCCCTTTCTCTGCCACCTCATTTCTCACACTATCAGGACTATGGCTAGCACAAATTGAGAACTTTCTACATAGAAAGAAAGTTCTCACAACAAGCAGATCACCTACATTGTCTTAACCTCACCAACAAATCTGACATAGGTCCTCTTATCTCCACTTTAGTTAAAGTACCTGAAGTTGAAAGATGTACTTCCTCCCAATCTACACAGCTAGAAAATAGCAAAATAACAAAGTACATGGTCAGCTCCAGGTCCACACACCATAGAGCTCAATTTCTTAGTTATGGCACCTTGGTGACTCACTGGTTGGTATAGTTCACTCTTTGTATCAACATCTTACCCAAGTGCTTAATGGCATCTACTTCTTCATTAAAAAAAAAAAAATAGGCTTTTGCCATAGGGCATGTGTGCTGCACTCACTGGAGAGAGAGAGAGAGAGAGACAGAGAAAGTGAAAGTGAAAGTGAGATATCACCCCCTGGAGGGGGGATGGCCAAGCCATAATCCTTTCACCTCCATTCTCTTCCTGGGATTTTGGGCACGCACACACACACACACACACATACACACACCCTGCGTACACATAGTCGGTGTGATCTTCAAATTACCAGATTTAGGACTCGAATCGCAGTCAGCCATGTGAGAGTTCAGCACCTTGACCGCCATGACACCTGTTGGCCCAGGCATCTACTTCTTAAAGCCCCTTATGCCCACTCGCTGGGATAGTCCAGCTACTTCACAAAGGACTCCCTAATTCTGACAACTTGTTTGGACTATTACATTTTGTATTTTGCCTCATTTGCCAAACTGAACTCCTCCCATAACCTATCTTTGGGTTTATTTTCCCATCTCCATGACTATGTACAAGATTATGATTGAAGTTCACTTTCTCTTGTCTGTTCCCTCCTGCTATTTTTTTAAGCCAAACCCAGCCACATGCTGAGATATGACAGTGGTTAATAAAATATAAAAAATAATAAAAAAAAAAACTTTGTGTGTTTTTATCTCATGACCACAGGAGGGAAAAAATACAACCATGTGAGGGATGTCTTTGACCCAGGCTTTGGTTTGGTCACACGTTTTGTATATTAAATTCTATGGATTATGAACTTGACCAAAGATAAGAAGTTATACTTGGCAACATGCAGACTTAGAGGAGCAAGGAGTGGAGAAATGCCTGCTACAGACAAAACTATGACTAGATTCTTTGTCTCTAGCCCATCAAGACTTCTCTTGAGATCATTCTTTTGCTTTCTGTGTTAATTTCATCTTTATTCTTTTTTCTTATTTCTTCTTTTTTTCTTAAGAACTTTTTTCTACAAGGGGAGTGCACTTGTGCTTGCCAAAGAGATAAAGATAAATCCCCTCCCCCCCAGGGGAGATGGTAATGCTGCAATCCTTTCTCCTCCAGTCTCCTCTCGGGATTTTGGGCACACATGTGCGCACGCGCGCGCGCGCACACACACACACACACACACACACACACACACACCCGGTGTGAGTTTCAAGCCTCCAGGTCTGGGATTCAAACTGCAGTTGACCACATGGTAGTCCAGTGATGTACCCATTATGCCATCTGCTGGTCTCTATTTCGTCTTTATTCTTAAAGGCATTTTAAAGGAGTATAATATAGAGTTCCTGACAGTAGTTATTTCTTTCTTCAAACTGAACATACTATTCCACTGTCTTTTTCTTCTTCTTCTAATTATTGAAAAGTCAGCATTTAGTCCATTACTTTCTAAGAGTTAACCTGTTCTGCACCTATCCACACCCCTGGCTGACTTTAATATATTTCTTTTATCTTTAGGGCTTTTGTTTGTTTGTTCTTATTTATTTTCCAGATAAGTATGTCTTTCTGTTTATCTTGTCTGACTGGGTTCCTTAAGATTCTAATTTTTGTAAAATGATTGTTTCACCAGTTTTGGAAAAGTCTTAGGCATTAGTTCTACAAATATTAGTCATGCTCCATTTCTCTCTCTTTTCCTTCTGGTATTCTAGTTAAATGTATGTTATACCTTTTCTATGTATCCTTCATGTATCTTTACCTCCTTTTATACTTTTGCTTATCTATGCTTTTCTCTGGATGGATTCTTCTGATTTACATTCCAGTTTACTATTTCTCTCTTTATCTAATCTCCCAAAAGCCCTTTTGCTGAGGTCTTCAATTTAGCTATAGTACTTACCTGCTCTAAAACCTTTAGATGGTTCTTTTTCATATTTGCAATGTCAATTTGTATAGTTGACAGTCTCTTGCTGAAGTTTTCAGTGTTACTCTCATCTCTATGAACTTATTCATAGTTACTTGGCCACCTGTACATGGTGATGTTACTATCTGGCATATCAATGGGTTTATTAGATTGTTATTCATGTTGTATTTCAATGATATTATACTGTCTCTTTATGTACATAGATATCTTTGGTTGTGTGTTGGCTATTGCATATTAAAAATTAGTGGTAGAAATGAGGTCTAGGATGATTTTATTTCCCTTTGAAGAAGATTTTAAATGGATTCTTCTGGTGCCTGATGACTGAATGAACTGGCTATTGCCAGTTCATTTCTCCCTGCCTTGAGATTTGAGGGGAGCAACTCAGGTTACTTAAAGCTGAGATGCAATCTCAGTAAAGGCTGTTTCACTTTTGTTTTTACCTAGGATACAAATGGTTTACTGGAAATTTCACCCTGATCAGGACATAGACTAACTTTGGTCCTCTTTGCCCTAAGAGACTTTCAGAAGTGTTGCTAACTCCTTTCGGATTAATAAATGCCATGTGGGCAAAACAATCCCACATACTGGGCTCACACCTCTCTCAGATATTAACTCAGAAATGTTACACTACCATGTGAGGTTTTTGCTGCATTTAGGAAGTTTTTTTTTTTTTTTAATGCCATCCAAAATTATTAAATTGTTTTTGTCAGGAGCATGGGTCTGAACATTATGGAAAATGGAAGTCCTGTACCTTAAGTTTCTATGACGCTTTACCTACTTAGACTCTGAAGACTCATTTAGAAGGTTAATATATAGTCATACATCAACAGAACTTCTATTAATCTAATCTTGTAAAATAACATTTGAAATCATACCATTAGACTGGACTACTCTGAACAATGTGAAACAACTTTTGAGTTTTCTTGAGTTAAATTCAAAAGAAGCTAGCTAGTTGGAGTTTGTGTAAGAAATTGTCGGGGAGCTAAAAGAGAGATCCATTAACCAAGAGAATCTGGTTTATACTGAAATGTCTATAAATACAAATGAAAGATAAAACCTTTTGTTAGAAAATCAGATAATCAAATATTTTACATTAGAAAGAGCACCCACCCCATAGCCCTGTGGTGAAGGGAGCCAGATCCCACATGGCCAAACACAGTTGGAATCCTGCCCTGGTGGCTTGGAAAAACATGGTAGGTGCTACGTGTGTGTGTGTGTGTGTGTGTGTGTGTGTGTGTGTGTGTGTATGCGTGTGCACACAATCCTGACAGGTTATGTGTGTGTATGTGTGTGTGTTTGCATGTGCACACAATCCTGACAGGTTGAAGAAATGAAAGTGATAGTGGTATGGTCACGCCCCACTAGAGGATGCTTTCTCCCTCTCTTTCTTTCTGCCTCTTTGTCTACTTCTGGAAAGCACATGCACCCTGTGACAGTTTAAAATTTTTTAAAAGAAGAAAATTTCTAAAGAAAATCTCATTGAGCCTTACTTTAAGCACAAGCATTAGTTTCAGGTAAGAATGCATTAAAATTACTGGTAGTAGCAAAAAGTTGTCACCTAACCAACAATACTATATTCCTTCTTCATTACCCTCCTCTCCCAATCTATTCTGTGCCTTAAGAATACTGATTTGTTCAAGTAGCAAATCAAGATACTCAAGCCTTAAGAAAAACAGACATCTGTGAGGATTCCAAAAGCTTAATAAAAACTGGGCTAACCTAGTTATGATAAATCTATTCTACTGTACTTTCCTGATCTCCTTGGTAGCCAATTCTGGCCAATGATATGTTATGGAACTTTCATAAAAATTTTGCTTTCTTGATTTAAATACGTGCATGCAGGAACAGCTAACACTACTCCTTCTTTCCTCTAGTTGTAGACTCAAATAGATGTTCAGAAAAAAGCTATTGCAGATACTTTTTGATCATGCAGTCACAAGCACAATGAAAAATCAACACACTAAAAACAGTAGAGCAGAAACGGAATTGCTGGGGACCAACAGTTGGCATAATGGCTATGTTGCTGGAGTCCCATGTAGTCCACCACAGTTTGACTTAAACTCACGTCGGGCACGTGTGCATGGGTGCCCAAGATCCTGAGAGGAGAATGGAGGAGAAGGAACTGCAGCATGGCCATCACCCCTGGGGGGTGATTTCTTACTTTTTGTCTCTCTCTGTCTTTCTGGCGAGGGCACACACCCTATAGCAAAAGCCTCTCAAAAAAAAAAAAACAAAACACAACAACAACAAAAAAAAAAACCCCCGGAGTTTCTGTAAAAACTTTGAGATTATCTACCTCTTGATTCGTTTTTAAGTAAAAAACCAAAAATCACTGGGAGGCCATCAGGTGGCATTGTGGTTAAGGCATTGGACAGTTCCACATGGCTGACTATGGTTTGAGTCCTGGACCTGGTGGCTTACTCTCTCTCTGTCTGTCTCTCGCTGGTCAAATTAAAATAAATTAATGAATAAAATTAAAATAAATAATTTAAAAAATCTTTATCTTTTAAGTTGCTAGTAGTTGGGTTTCCTATGATTTGATATTAAAAACCTCCACAACGAATGTGTTCACCATTCACATGGCAATTTTTAGACTCAGATTGGACTGGAGTTAATACTTGAAATTTGTGTCACTTACCATTAGACAAGAGTCCTGAGGCTCAAGGTCAAAGTCCGTGAAGTTCAAAAGAACACGATAATTTTTTTCAACTTGAATGACCCAAGAACAGTCAGTGTTACTCCTATAAGGTCTGGGATAATTTGGAGAATGAATCTCTCCATTTGGAGCCTGGAAAATCCCACCACAACCTGTAAGTGGGAAACCAATTCAACAATGAGAGGAATCAGTAAAAGGTGTACCATTACCTCATCATATAGAACTATACTACTTTGCATGACAGTTTTATTAAGTCTATGGTACAAACATTGAAGGGCTAAATTTTTACATTAATTCATTCAACTAAATAGAAATTAAGATGACGTACTAAGAAAATACTGCACTTTAAGTACTGATGCCAAAAGTTATTTTTCAAAATAATGAAGGCCAGCTCCTTGGTCTGGTGGTGAAGGCAGCCCAATGCTAAATGGCCAACTGTGCAGTTCTCAGTCCAGAGACTTGGGAAACACACTGGGCATGTGTGCATGCATGCCCCAAATCCTGACAGGCTGGAGATGTGAATTGCAGAGTGATCATTTCCTGGGGAGGGGGGAGGGGAGGCAGGAAGGATCCTTTCTGTTCTTCTCTCTCTCTGTATCTGTCTGGCAAGCACACATGCACTCTAGCAATTGATCAATAAAAATAATGAAAAATAAGTGCAATAAAATAATATTTTCACAAAAGTATGAACTAACTCTTTGCTGACCTCTAAAAACATAGCATACTATAATAATAAGTACAACTTCTTTCAAGAATTTTGATAATCCAGTAGCATATTCATTTATAAATGATTTTATATTTACCTTTGAAAATATATTATTCTGAGGACCAGCAGATGGTGTAATGGTTACATCGCTGGACTTCCACATGGCTGACTGAAGTTCGAGTCCTGGATCTAGAGGCTTGAAACACACCGGACACATATGTGTGCATACCCAAAATCCCAAGATGAGAATAGAGGAGAAGGGATTGTGGTGTGGCCATCCTGCCTTGGGGGGTGATTTCTCATTTTCTGTCTCTCTCCACTTGTCTGGCAAGCACACACTAAAATCTCTCAAAAGATATATTATTCTGAATGCAACATAATTACTTAAATTAAAAAATTCCTATGATATTATCAAATACCTGTTCATATAATATCTATTTCCATTATCTATAATTTCTTGTATTTGTGATGATATAAACCAATAATAGAAAAATTCAGCATCATTTTCTAGTAAGATTCATTTGAGTATAATTGAAACATTGTATGTGTGTATTTAAGTTCACACATAAATAATTTTACAAAAAATCTCATGTAGTTATGATATTACCTTAGTGTTGAAGAAGGGGGCCCTAAGATGGCCTGGGGACACATCTCTATTTTGGCATTTTCTAGGTGTGGGACCTTGGACAAGTTACTAACTTCTCTAAGTTTTGGTTTTCTCACTAATAAGATGAGAATATAAAATGAACTTCCCTGATGAGGTGGTTATAAGGATTAAATGAGATAATTCTTGCAAAATAATTAGAAAGCTGCCCAACATTCCATAAATGTGGCTATTACTCAGAATTATATAAGTTAACATCTGTTACGATAGTCATATCTATTAAAATATTAATACCTATTATGATATTTTGTGCCATAGTGTGTTAAGTTTTTAAATTTGCGACAAGTGATTTATTTTGGCTACCTAAGATCTTGGACAGAAAGCTGCAGAGTAATTCCTGGGAATTCACAAAGTTATTGTTTAGAGTTTTGGCATTTGCCAAGAATCCAGAGGTCTATGCTATGGCATAAAGTAACTTACATTCACTGATACCCACAATGAAGGCTGGTGAATAGGCACTAGTGCCTTGGAGACTGAGTCTAACCAATCACTTTAATTCTGTTCTCACCGTGATAAATATGCATGCTTGTATCTCTGTTTTCACATCTGTGGTGACACTTAGGAACTGAACCTCTATCACATATTTTCAGACACATATGAGTATATGCCAAAGCTGTATTAATCCTTTGCGAAAACACAGTGTTACCAGAGTGTAGACTTCAATCACATCATGGAATTTAGCAAGGACTTGGGTTAAGCCTCTTCCCATATTTTTCCCCCCTTACCTCCAGGGACTGCTTGCCAGGAAGCATTGAAGCCTCTTCCATTTACAGAGCTGTCAGTCTTAAATCGGATTGCTAGCTCATTCCCAGTGCTAGAGACCTGCATGGGGCTTTCAGATGATCTTTGAGCACACAACTGGGTTATCCTGGGAGAGTGGAAATCAGGGCCTCCATAGACCTAAGGTGCAGTATAGAAAAAAAGGAGTTAAATTGAGAGAGATTTAAGCAATTACAGGCTTTCTCTTGGCTCTGTTTTTACCACCAGTTCCTGGATTCTATTATGATTACACATTGAGATCTCAGCCTCCTTGGGTGAGGATGAACTGTAAACTTGAACTGAGTGTTCAAAGGCACTCCCTCTGTCATGGGAGCAATACAAGTTCAACCACCCACAAATACCTGATTGTTTCATCAGTCAGAATTGCAGAGAGAGACTGAATCTCCCCTATCTACCCTCTTCTCTTTTCATGGCTTCGTGGAGTTTCCTGCTTTCTCTAATAGAGACATTGCAAAAAATAGTAGATAATATGGTATCAAGTCTGATATTCTAACTCTAATACATACAGTCTTAGCATAAAGCCACTTTGTTCTGCAAGTTCAGTTCACTGAAGGCTACTGCTCTCTGTTACATTTTTAGGAATTCACCTACCCTGCAAACTGATTATCTTATGAGATTATGAGGTAAATATATTTTTGCTTTTTCAGAGGGAGTGGAGACACTGTGTGTTCTGGAGTGTCCTAGAAAAGGTCTTCCCAGCACACCCACTTCCAGCCCAATCAAGAGCATCTGACTTCTACTTGAGAGTTACCCTAGATGCTGCCCCATATCTGGATGGTTCCCTCTAGATCCACCACACTTGGCTTCACACCTCCTGGTTCCTTCCACACTTGCCAAATTATCTGACTGGGATCCCACACCCCAGTGACACATTCGTCTGGCAAGGGTGCCTTTGGTCTCCTGTGCAGCATCCTGTGAGCAAGTCTCCCCAGCCCAGCCAAAGATCCGAGAGGCCTCACCCATGGGTTCTCCTTCTCCCTGGACCCCTGCTTGTGCAGTGTATATGGGAGAGAGGAGCAGGAGAAGGAAGATACGAGTGAAAATATTGACCCCTGTCCCCATCGCCACCTTCAAGTCTTACCAAACTCAAATTTGTAGAAGAAAGACCACTTGTGTGACATTTCCAGGTATATCGGCAGCTGAGGCCCTCACAACCAGCCCCCTCCCCATCATGTCATGTAACTCAGGGCTTCAGCCAGGATAGCAGCTGCCAGCGAAACTCCCCTCATGGAATTCTCCCATCTCTAGGCTATTCGGCCCCCATTCCTCACGCCGCTGGGCTCCTGCCCACCCTCAGGCCCAGTGCTGACTGATAGGGCAATCACTCAAGTGTTCTCTAGGGAGGGAGAGGGAGAACAAGAAGCCTACTTTCG
>NW_006160168.1:2083312-2092190 GCF_000334495.1 Tupaia belangeri chinensis | reverse complement strand
CAAGAAGCCTACGTTCTGGAAAGAGTATGTGATTTGAATCTATAATGATCTCTTTGTCTGATTAATTCCCCCCAGCCATGCGGGAAAGGCCAAAATGAATGAAACTGCTGTTCCACAGAGGACTGAGCACAAGGACTGTAATTGCAAAGGAATGAAGCAGGACGACCACTGCGGGCTTATTTTCGTTAGGAGGAGCTGATGTTTGCGTGCCCCCCTCAGCCCCATCAAAAGCAGGACTTTCTGTGTGGCCCTTTACACATACACATATGCAAATAGAAGAAATGAGACTGCTTCTGGTTTAGTCCATCCTTTCCATTTGCAAGATTTCCCTACCCAGAGTATAAAACTGACAGCATGTGCTCCTCGTCATCCAAGCCCGGTAAATAACACTTATTCGAAGAGAACATGAAACACCAGTTAAGTCCTAACAAAGAAAACTCTCACATCAGCAAATTTTTTTTTGTTTTCCCAGCTCATGTATCCCCTTGAGATCACAAACATAATGGGTATGAGTCGGCTGGGTCTAGGAGTCTCCGGAAGAATAAACACTACCACTTTTGACATTCTTACTTCCCCTCTTTCTGCCTGAGCTCACAAACTACCACTGCAGAGACACCAGATCACATTAACTGTCCACAGCAAGAAATTTTCCTGCTTTATTGCCCTTAGAAATGGATTTCCTTTCTGCTCGATGCCAGTTCAGGCTCTTTCTACAGAGCTTTCTCAGAGACTGAGGAAAATCAGGAAAATTGGCCAGTGTTTCTATGACCAAAAACAATAGAATGGTGCTTCTGGCTTCCACGATAAAACCAACAGTTTGCACATGACTCTCCAAAAGAGGAAAAAGATGGAAAGAATGTCAGGGTGTGGCTCATTCGACTGCGGCATATGACTAAACTTTGGGGGGGAAAGAGCTGGTCTGATGATTAGAGATTGAACAATGTGTTTTAGCAAATGCTCAGGATGGAGAACACTGCAGAGCCTATGGTTTTAATCTGTTTTGAACATTTCTTTCTGCTCTGTTGGCTCCATTTATTGTTACGATCAAGTCAGCATTCCGGGGTTATGAGTAACAAACGGCTGTTGCTTTATGCAACTGATGGCTTTCTGGGCACTGATTTTTGAGGGGAAAAATGGCTCCCAGTTCAATTTGATGAAACCTAGGCAAGGCCAGTATCTCGTGACAATAAAGTCCATCCTGGCTACGCTTGGCAAAACAGGAAATATGAATGTGCACGTGGGAAAGCCAGCAGTGTTTCTAGGCCACCTTCCCACTAAGAGTAACCAGTTTGGAAACCTATTCCTAGTGTTATCAGACAGGGAGAGAGGAATGGAAAAGAGCATGTTGTTATACTAGTCCAAATGCGTCCAGCCCTTTCCACATGAGTAGGACATTTGCAGAGAAGTGAAACAAGGTTTATGAACAAAATATCAGAAGGTTACTCACTGCAGCCTTATAAAAACTTTTCCCAAATATTTAAGGACCTTGAAATAGTCCCTCAAACCCTGCTTTTGATAGAACATGGAAGCCACTCGAAATGTCAGCTTGTCCTAATAAAAATCAATCCCCAGTGGCCGGCCACCTCCCAGCCCAGCCACTTCTGTGCAGGCCTTCAAGGACCCTCCTGGAACGCCGCTTGCTGCATGGAGCTGCTGGTTTCTCCCTCGGGCTACAAGGCTGCTCGCAGGGAACAGCGTGTCTCTGCTTTCTCACGTAGTGGGTGTGACAAAACCCAAGCACAATGAACCCATTTACATTTGCCAAGTGGGCAACAATCACATGTGCTTCAGAATATGAAAACGAAGGTTTGGAACATTGCACACTGCTGTGGAAGATCTGCAGCCAGCTCTTTGTAAGTGTTAAGGGCTTTTCTGCAACCAAAAAATATCTTTGCTGGAAAGAGAGGCCACTTGAACATTCCACCTGTGAGAGTGAGTCAGACAACACAGCACGAGTGTGAATTTCAGGAGGCACTTCGTTTCTTCCTCTCAGACGGGGCCACAACTGGGCATCAGTACTGCCACGAAGGTGAGGGTAGGGGTTGACCCCAGGACTTACCATCTCCGTCTCTGATTTCATTCCGCTTCTTTCAGAGAGACTTGGACTACTAAATTTAAATCCTTATGGCTCTATCTATTCGATGAGCGGACAGTCTTAGAGTCCATATCTTTTCAAGGTAAAAACTTACTTTGTAATAAAATGACAATTTTTAAGTGTTAAAAGTTTCATATCAAGGGACCAGCAGTTAGCGTAATGGCTATGTGGCTGGACTCCCATGTAGTCGACCACGGTTCGAGTCCCAGACCCTGTGGCTTAAACTCATGCCAGGCACGTGTGTGTGTGTGCCCAAGATCCCGAGAGGAGAATGGAGGAGAAGGGATTGCAGCATGGCCGTCCCCCCTGGGGGGTGATTTCTCACTTTCTATCTCTCTGTCTTTCTCTGTCTGTCTGGTGAGCGCACGCGCCCTATAGCGAAAACCTCTCCAAAAAAAAAAAAAGTTTCATATCAAGTAAATACCACTACTCATGTTAATCCCTTACACACTACACTTATCTATGGTTGATAAGTAGTCACCTGGTTCTTCTTAGCTCTTCCGGTCACCATCCTTGTAGTTATGGAAGACTCCATTAATCTTTTCAAGTCTTAACTTTGACAACTGTAAAATGGGGACAAATTCTCTTCTCATCTCATGAGATTATTTGACATTCAAGTGCAAAAATCTTTTTGAAAAGCACCATGAAGGTGTATTATCATAGTAGGTCAATGGGAGACTTGGATGCTTCCATTCATTCATTCCACAAGCATATACTGAACACCTACTATTTACCAGGTTCTCTGTGACACCGGGGATATAGCAGTAAAAAAAAAAAAAAGAAAGAAAAGAAAAAGAAAAAACAAACAGAGACAAACATCCAGCTCCATGGAATTTAAGTTCTATTGGATATGGAGTCTTCAACACGGTATGTGACAACATCCCTGAAGGCTGAGGTGATAAGATTTTTATGCATACTTGAAAGTCATTAAATTTATCCATCAGGTCTAGTCTAAAAAAGCTTTTATCATAAATGTTTGAGCCAAGAATCTCAAAGACCATTTTAATTATCTGAGATATGCCCTTGGCAGTAGCACTGGAAAAGTTCTCATCTGCAAATGCTCCACACTCCCTAGGTGGCCATCTTTTGGACAAAGCCCGCGGCAGCAGGTGCTCCATGTTCCCCTCAGACTGCAGCTGCTGTTGTGCTTGCTGCCGCCGTCTGCTCTGGGTACACAGTCACCTGAACAGTTTTCCAAGGGGACCTTTCTACGGCTTACAGTGGTAGGTATTGATGATGCCAGTTCTTCCTCATCAGCGAGGGCTGGAGTTGAGAGATCAATGTTCCAGCCTTGAGTCCTTCAAAGGGATGACCCTCAGAGGGTCCCAGCTGGACTAAGCCCAGTGACCCATAGGTGCTCCTCCAACATCTGTGCCTCCTCCACTCTTTCACTCCCACGGTTTCCTCCCTCCTGCTTCCTGGCGTCGCCTCCTAATGAAACTGCCTGCATTGGAGCACTCAGGAACCGCTTTGAGGGAAACCCAAACGAGGATATTAATCCCATATGTCTACCAGCATTATTCATGAGGGTCTGAGACTCATTAAATGTCCAGGAATAGAACATTTCTGGCAAATGGAAAGAATTCAAAGATCTTGGCAGGGTGATTTTCAGATCTGCCCCAAGTTTGGGAATGTGCCGAAAACCCATCTCACTTCCTACCTCCAGGACGTCAAAGTTGCAGGTTGCATGATACTCAACATCAAAGTCGTGGATGGTGAGTTGAATGCTGGTCCCAGGGGCAGTGCGAATGTACCAGATACATTCCTTGTTGGGGGGGTACTTGTTAGGATAGCTGGGGCTGCTGAAGGAGCCTGTGGCCCCTGACAACTCCCCGCCACAACCTGTTAAAACAGCAAGGCTCTGTCAGTTTGAAGTGGGCAGTAGCAACAAGAAAAAAAAAATTAAACTTACCCAAAGTAATTGAAAATACACAAAGTACACAAAGCAAAACATAAGAAAAAAATCATTACATTATAATTATACAATTATAAAACAATGAGAAAAAAATTGTATCTATAACTGATTCAATTTACTCTTTTTAAGAAAACATTGATTATATCATTTGGTACAATAATGTCAACCCTTATTCTCATCATGTCAAATCTTTGATGTTTTTTTCAAAGTGGAATTCTAATTTTGAGATTTTCTTCATTACATCTGGGTAAGAACTATAGTACACAGTATAGTGGTCTCTGTGAGCAGCATTAAAGCAGGACTCCATGTGTTGGGGCCTTTAGTAGAATGGGAATTCCTTGTGTTGGGGCCTTCAGTGACCTTAGAACTAAAGTATTATTTCTTCTCCTTCTCCTTCTCCTTCTCCTTCTTCTTCTTCTTCTTCTTCTTTTTCTTCTTTTTTTTACTTTTTCTTTTTTGGGGGGGGGGAGAGATTTTTACTATAGGGTGCATGCACTCGCCAGAAAGACAAAAAAGTCTCCTCTCGGGACTTTGGGCACGCACGCACATGCACCCAGTGTGAGTTTTAGCCACTGGGTCCAGGACTCAAACCCTGGTCAACTGCATGGGAGTCCAGCAACATAGCCATTATGCCAACTGCTAGTCCCAACAAATTATATTTTTTAAAAATATATAAATTATTTGGTTTTCCAATAATAATTTTTGGTGATTAAAAACATTTTTTCTTCTGTTAACGTTTCTCAACCTTCTTTTCTATTTTTCCAGAATATTCTTTACTGGTTGGTAAATTCTTTGTAGTACTTTCTCTTAGTCTGCATCAAGGCTTTTAATGCTTAAAAACAATAGGACCTCCTTGCTCCATTATGAATAAATATAGATTTCTACATGAATGAAATTAAACTGCCATGACTTCAAAAATGAGATACTAAATCTGAGGTGTTGTCTAATGTCTAGGAATTTAACCATGTAAATTTCTCCTCTATAGTGAACTGGAAAAGTTTTTAAAAGGTTTTTTTTTTTTTTTTTTTTTTTGGGGGGAGAGATTTTCATTGTAGGGCGCGTGCGCTCACCAGACAGACAGAGAGAGAGACATAGAGACAGAAAGCGAGAAATCACCCCCCAGGGGGGATGGTCATGCCGCAATCCCTTCTCCTCCATTCTCCTCTCGGGATCTTGGGCATGCACGCACACGCGCCCGGCGTGAGTTTTAAGCCACCGGGTCCGAGACACGAACCGCGGTTGACTACGTGGGAGTCCAGCGACATAGCCATTACGCTAACTGCTGGTTCCCAAGTTTTTAAAAGGTTTTAAAAAATTATCCATACAGAATCCCCATCTAACTGAAAAGAGCTGAGGAGAATTCTAAGAAGAATCTTTATTTGGTAAGGGAATCTGATTCTAGCTCAAAGTGTCACCATCTTCTTCAGCTGCCAGTCTCCTGCTTCCATGTGAAAACTTCTGTGCTTTTAGACTTTAAATTTGTTGCCCAGGGCAATACGTATCTCTCTGATAGCATATAAAATCCCTATTTTTATTTCTGCTTAAAGCCCTATGAAAAAGTGCTTAAAATTAGACGGGCTGACATTGTTTATAGACTCAGTGAACGTTAAAAAAAATAAGTGCCATAAAAGGTAGGGGAAACATTCAGCGCAGATGGTACTTACCATATCTTCAGTACCGCTGCCCAGCTCTAGAGGGCACCATTCACAGTACAGGACATAACGGTGTTTCCTGAAGCTGTGCAACACCATGACCCATCTATTAGGAGGTAGTACTTTTCACTAAAATATGTGATAGGTAAGCAAAGCCGATCTGTTTCCCCAATTTCCTGACCTACATTTTCAGATCAGAGGGGTCTTGGTATTAGTTGTATAAAAAAAAAATCCAATGGAAAATCTTTGAAGGAAAGTAACTTTGTGCCCCTATATAGCTATAGAAGGGAACACGGACATGGAAGGGGGCTCTCTCATCTCTGCGTTTCTACTTAGCTTCAATTCATCAGTCAATCTAACTCAATTTTTTTTTATCCTACTAGATTCATCTGAAACTATGTATATAACATTTTTCCATTGTCTCTTCCAATTGTTTTATGTTTCCTTTGCAAATAACAGGATACTAATGCCCTCAAATTAATCACTATAAACTGGAATGGCAGTATCAAATTCTTGGAATTCAATGATGCTTTGACAACTACAGCACAGCTCTGTAAGCCCAGAGTGTCCTTTTCCCTGAGATTTAAAACAAACAAAAAGTTTCACTAAAAAAAGTGAAACTTTATTTTTACTTCTGTTCTATTCTCATCGACAGTTCCTGTGTGTTTCTTTTAAAGAGAAATTTCAATATTATTATAAGTGATGATATCCTGCCAAGGAAAAATATTATGTGATTGTGAGGAAGAAACTGCTAAAACGTGAAAAGTCTTTGAAGTTTTCTTTTTCTCCTTCAGGCTCTCACTACTCTGTGGTTTAACATATCAAAAGACGGCACACTTGATTTAAAAGTTCACATCAAGTCCAGAACAGAAAATTCAATTTAGTAGTGTTTTAGGCCAAAACTCCAAAGCATTAGAAAATAAAGTTAATTCTGATCATAGAAATTTAACTCCATCTTTGTATTTCTAAATTTTGAAGGACACAAAATAACTTTCCAATCCATTCATTCATTCTTTCACTCCATATGTATATTCCATAGTATAAGCAGTGTTGTAAAAACCAGGTATATTTAATGTCTCTTTCAAAATTTATAGATACTTGGGACCAGCAGATGGCATAATGTAGTATGCTGGACTCCTACATAGTCAACTGTGGTTCAAGTCCCAGACCTGGTGGCTTAAAACTCATGTCGGGCACGTGTGTGTGCCTGACCAAAATCCCAAGAGGAGAACAGAGGAGAAGGAACTGTGTTGTGGCCATCACTTCAGAGGATGATTTCTCACTTTCTGTCTCTCTGTCTCTTTCTCTCTGGCGAGTGCACACATGCTCTAGCAAAAACCTCTCTTAAAAAAACAATTTATAGATACTGAAAGTGCTATTACACACCCCCCTCTGCAAGCTAATAATTCTTTTTGTTTCTTCAGTTTACAGAGTAATTTCAATAAGTTTTGATTCAAAGGAAAAAAAAATCAATGAATTTATTTCATCCTTTACATATCACTCTGTGTTAAGTTACAAATAAATCAATTATCATGTCCTTGTCAGTCACATTTGTGACTTTGTGTACCTGACCAAGGGAACAGGAATGAATGAGAAAGAGAGTCGGAGGGTAGACGAGGCTGGAAATGGGAGACGTGATATCAACCAGTAGCTATCAGGAACTAGCACAGGAGGTGTAGTTCAGACTAATAGCTCCTTCCTCAGAGTGTTGCCTGTCTGGTGGAATGAATTTATAATAAACTGCAAATCAGAGAAGTTTTTATAAGTAGATAACTGTAATCAAAAGTCGATGACAGGGACCAGCAGTTAGCATAATGGCTATGTCACTGGACTCCCAAGCAGTCAACTCAGGTTCGAGGCCCAGACCCAGTGGCTTAAACTCATGCTGGGTGCATGTGCGTGCATGCCCAAGATCTCAAGAGGAGAATGGAGAAGAAGGGATTGCAGCGTGGCCATCCCCCCTGGGGTGGTGGTGGTGGTGATTTCTCTCTTTCTGTCTCTCTGTCTCTTTCTGTCTTTCTGGCAAGTACACATGCCCTATAGCAAAAATATCTAAAAAAAAAAAAACTCGAAGTTGATGACAATGATTTAGAAAACATACAGAAAATAATAAATGATGAAAATACCAACTAAAAAGAGACTAATGGTGTGATTAATAAAGAGGTTTAAGAGCATATATTTAGATATACTCAATTGGCAAGAAGGTTTCCATGGGAAGTACATGATTTCATAACTGGCAAATTAGAGTGCAGAACTTTTGGAAATATTATATCATACCAGATAAACCACGGGTTCTGGCCTAAAACAAAATGGGTTCCAATTCAAGCTATGTGATACTTCAGGGATAGCAATTTTATCTAGCTAATTTTTCATTTCTTCTTCTGTAATAGTATTCTTACCTCATAGGGTTGTTACACTTTGTTAAATGAAACAAAGTGTTTAGTTAAACGTGTTACACTTGATAATCACTACCTACCTGCTGTGTGTTATACCTTAACAAGGCTTATAACTAGAAGAGGAATTACTGGCTAAAAAGCCATCATGAATAACTAAAGAGGGAGGAGGTTATATGTTTATCAAGCTACAAGAAATTTTTTAAAAGACAATTCATATTTTTATGATAATTCACAATTTTCCAAGTGCTTTTTTAATAAGTACATTATCTTATTTGAAATTCATGATGATGTGAGGTAGGCAAAAATGAGAGTGTCAGGTCCATTTTAGAGATGAGCAAAGAGAGGCTCACGCAAACTGTGAGATTTGTCCATGCCCGTAAATAACAGATCTAATAAATTCAGATATTTTGACATCAACAGCACCCCACCATACTCTCAGCTTGAAGTTTTCTCTACTACGCCTTGATGAGCATGTCAGCCCCAGGGCACTGAAATGCATTGCTGAACACGGCCCTCATGACCGCCTGGCCATTGACTGAAGGAAAAAAATCATCATAGCAATCTGCAAAAGCAAATGAAGCAAAAATCTTTTCATTGACGTGGAGGCAAATCTGACAAAATCTAATATATTGATATTATTAGACATCAATAGAACTAGAATAAGATAATGTCCTGGAGAGAGTCATGCATTTCCAGTTTTAAGTAGTTAATCTTCATAAGACTTTCAAAACGGGTGACTGATAATCTGTTTGATTTTATTTTCCTACAAACTCTCAGTCATCAGCTGAAAGGAAGTGCTTACTTTATCAGCAGGCAGCAT
>NW_006160168.1:2060112-2083299 GCF_000334495.1 Tupaia belangeri chinensis | reverse complement strand
CAGCAGGAAGCATGTTGATTTACTAAACTCATAATATGGAAGAGTTAAAAGCTGTTGCTAAACATGCTTACTTGTATAGATCATCTATAATAGTTTCATAAAAAGAACTTTGTCAATAGTGTTTTTGTTGAGTTATAAAATGCCAGTAAGGTGGTGTGTTTGCAGAAGGGGTCATATTGGATTAGGGTAGGCCAAAATCCAGTATGATTGATGCCTTTATCAGAAGAGAAAAATCCGAACCCAGACACACACAAGTAAGAAGTCCATGTGAAGATGAAAGAAGAAACTGGAGTTCAGCAACTACAAGCCAGGGAGAGCCAAGGATTGCTAACAACCAACAGAAGGGAAGAGGCAAGGAAGAGATCTCCCCTGGAGTGTTTAGAGGGAAGGCACTGCAAATACCTTGACCTTGAAATTCTAGAAATCAGAATAAAGAGAACAAATTTTGGATGTCGCGAGCCACTTAATAATGGTACTTTGTTACAACAGCTCTAAGAAACTATTAAATATCCTTATTCTTTTCCCCAAAAATAAGGTGGCTAAACTGCCAAGAAGGCACAACGTGGCAGCAACTCTGAGTATAAAATTTGAAGGAGTGTGGATCTGTAACCTCTCCTTATTTCATTTTATATGAAGTGCTTCCCATTTATCATCTTGAGGTATAGATGATGATTGGTCAGGGATATGGTTAGAAAACATAAAATGTCTGGGCTGGCATCATGGTCTGGTGGTTAAAGGAGCTGGAGTCCACATGGCCTACTGTGTGGTTTGAATCCCAGCCCTGGCAGCTTAAAAAACACACCAGGTACATGTAAATGCATATCCAAAATCCTGATGGGATGGAAAAATGGAAGAGAAGGGATTACAACATGACCATGCCCCATGTAGGGGCTCGCTCTCTCTCTCTAGTGAGTACATGCATATTCTGGGTATATATATAACTATTAATAATAAACCCAAGGGACCAGCAGTTGGCATAATGGCTATGTCGCTGGGCTCGCATGTAGTCGACCTGGTTCAAGTCCTAGACCCGGTGGCTTAAACTCACAACGGGCGCATGTGCGTGTGTGCCCAAGATCCTGAGAGGAAAATGGAGGAGAAGGGATTGTGGTGTGGCCAGCCCCCTGGGGGGTGATTTCGCGCTTTCTATCTCTCAGTTTCTCTCTCTCTTTTTGGCGAATGCATGCACCCGATAGCAAAAACCTCTCAAAAAAAAAATAGTAAACCCAAGAACTATAGAATTAAAACATAATGACCATTAGCTTGAGGGAGTCAGCAAGGGTTTAGAAAATCTCACCTTCCAGAAGTAGTTCATTTTTGCTTCAAACTTGGTAACAATCAATACTCTTTGACTTATTTCTATATAGCAATGGATATAGAGTAACAATATTTGTTTTCAGTAGGAGAGGCAGAAAATAGAGTAAAAGAATAAGCCATAATATGAAGTTAGTGACTTAGAAAACAATCTAAGAAGCTCAAAAACCAATGCTGCCCATAGCTATACAATGACTGTTAAATTACTCTACACAATGTCATATAAATATGCAACGTTAAGATCATAGCCCCTTGACTAGCTAGCTGAGACATCCTGGATCCAGACATTGAGCTGTTTCACCTTAGTACACCATTAAAGAGAAATAAATCAAAGGCAGCCATATCTAGGAGGTTTTGTGTAAATCTTAATTTCCTGGTTACGAAAGGATAGAATCTTTCATTTTAACCCAGAGAAGCATAGCCAATGTCATCATCTTTTCACTTTGATTAACTCTGTTTCTTTTAATCTCTTCATTACAAGCAAATTCAAAAATGTTTTCCTGATAGAAATTCTTTGCTTACGATTCTTAAAGGGGAAATCAACCAATCGATCAATCTCCTTTTCTCTCTGTTTTAAAAATGACTAAGTACTTCTACACAAAATAAGAGTATAAAGATTCCTGCCAAGGAAATGAAATGAGGCCAAAGCTGCTGGACTCGTTTCCCGCAGATAACAGCCTACTAACAGCTACTTTATGAAATCCCTAATGGGCAAAGACAGAGGGGACGTGTTGTCTCTATGTGATTTTCAAGTTCAACATTCACACTTTTATCTGGAAGCCTTTATTCTAAGCCTGTCTTCTCTCAGTGTCCTTATTTTGGGAAGGAAACCTTTCAAGGGGAGAGCTCGGCTGTCCCAGGGCTCTGTAACACTTGCCTCCAGGCTCTAAGATTCCCTCTACAGGGAGCATACTCCACACCAGCAAAGGGACTCTACCTTTAGTCGGAGGTGTACTCTACCCTGCATTCTCTGTCCAAACCTGAGTCACAGGATTGTTCTCTGTGATTAAAATATCCATCCAGCGCTAGAGGCCTCTCACAGGTCAGTGCTGCAAACAGCAAGCCCCATTGCTAGCTTAGGGGAGAAAAACAACTAAACTAGCCAAATGCTCATGGACTCCACTCCAGCCTCACTTGTCTGCCCGAGTCAAGCTTTGGGGGTCAGCTATCCATCACTCTTCGTGTCATGTAACTAAACCTTGGTAATAGACCAGATGATCTCTGTAGTTTCCCAGATACTAGCAACTATATTAGCAAGCCCCAAAGAAGTCATTTTATAAACCAGTAATAAAATAGACATTGTGTGGAAGGTTAGACAAATAACATCAGATACTTGCCACAGTCCTTCGTCAAGCAGTGTGCTCCCTGCCCAGCCCCACCCCTACCCCCTCCTGGCATTGTTGCTACTTGAATCTAAAGAAAGAATGAATTGCCTAATTTGGTAGGGAGTCCTCGGAATCAGAACATTATTTACTTGGGAAAAGACTACACATATTTATTTAAACACATTTATTATTATTATTATGGGAATTTAATTATAAAATTACCTACCATAACTTTGAGCTTCTTTGCATGGCAATGTCATTTGCCCTGTGTTTGCAATAAAAAGTTGTGGAGAAAATTATTTGCTTTTAGGCAGAGTGCATATTTAAAGCACTGGGTTTGGAGTTCAACACCACACACTGGGTTTCATGTCTGGATTCCATCACTTGCTGGATTTGTGAATTTAGACAAGTTACTTAACTTCACTAAGGTTCCTTCCTTAGTTTTCTCATCCATTATATGGGGATGATGATGCTTATTTCAGAGAATTATTGGGAGGAGACACGAGAAAATATTTGTAAAGCACCTAGCCCATGGTAAATATCACTTAAAACAACAGTAATAATAAATGAGTGTCAATAAATTCAATGCACTAAGCATTTATTCATATTTTCACTCTTTATAGACTATGTAGTTTATTTTTTTATCATAATTAATGCTTTAAGATAAATTTAAAATTATATTTAGGTAGTTATATTATTTAGCCTGAGAGTAGTGTGAATAACTAGAAAGAAAAAAATCAGGAATAAAATATGTTCATGTGATTGCTTAGATATAGAATGTCAAATTCTACTAGCTTGTCTAAAACATATCACTGTCTTATACAAGAGATCTCTTCTCTGTTTTATGAGCCAACACCATCAGTTCCTCTCAGTATACAGTGGCAGTCACATAAAACAAGTCCTTAGATACGTAATGTTTGAGAGAAATATGGTGATGTTTAAGGAAATGCTCAAGAAGAGAAACCTCTGGGGATAAAAATGAGTGTTCTACATTGAACATCATGTTTGCTCTGTGTTGGTTTAGTCATTTTTGGCTGCCACTATATTTGAAACTGAAAAGAAAAAAAAAAAAAGGCATGTGGTTTCTTTTTTTATCTTGCATAAAAAAGTGTGGAATCCCCTGGAAACTATGTGCAATTTCTATCAGGGATGTTGTTGCTAAGAAATCAGACCAAACAGAAGATTCGAGAAAGCCTTTCATTTGGCCCAAATCTGGAGGACTATTACAAGTTGTGTAATATATGATTTGGGAAGGTCATAGTCGTTTGAGGGTTACTTTTTCTCTTTAGACACTATTTCAAAAAGTGGCAATGGAAATAGAACTCGAACTCTATCAAACAGTAGCAACAGGGGAATTGGGATGCAAGACTCTTAAAAGGCCCTTGCTGGTTTTGAAACACAGAGCCAACATTAGATGAAGGTCAACTGTGTGTATGTGTATTTACTGTTGTTGTCAAGGAGGGGGAAAATGTCAGGATTTAGCATTTCCACTCATTCTGAAAGGTCTGCATATGTTTAATGTCTCTGATGACTAAGATCTTGCCAGAAAAGCTCTAATGCTGGGCAAAAGAGCTGCAGAATTTTTTTAGTAAATTAGTATTCGACTTTATAAAGAGGAGTTTTATAAACAGGTTTTTTGTTTGTTTGTTTTTTAGAATTTTCCATTAAGAACTTCTTTCAGAAAAAATTAAGTAAGTATTTTTCATAAATAAAATCAGATACAGTGTTATAATGCAGAAATCTGTGCTTTGGTGCCATATTATTCATTATCAGTCTCCATGCTTCAAAGTATTTTAAGAGTATCATGGAAACAAAAGTCCAAAATATCTACCATATTGACTTAAGTAGTCACAATAATAAGCAGGAAAGGAGAAGGCTACTCAGCTTTCAGGGAAATCATTTTTAACTTAAGCAAAACAAATTTTTTAAAGCCTTTCTTTTACTCAAATTTCTACACAACAATAGAATTTCTTTATCAAGTATCTATCACCACATAATAATAAAATAAGTATGAGATTCCATGTTTTCATTCATTTGTCTTTTCCAGGAGATTGCTTATATTACTTACTGAAAAAAAGAATGCACTAGTGATCATAAAAGAGGTTATTTTAGAGACAGACAGGTGTTTTACCACTTCTCTCAGAGACATTATATCAATCACAGCCTAGCAGGAAGTGACACTGTGAAAGTCATTCTATCACCAACAGAGAAAAAGGTCTATGCCAGAGATTGGGAACAGATGGTGTGATTCACAGACCAGCCTTGTGAGTATGCCCTGGAATCTTCTCTGACCACAATTCATAAACCCTCTGTCCCTGCAAACAGCACACCTCCAGACTATAAATCTGTGCTCCTTGCAGAAGTAAGACTCAGACAGGCAGCAAGAGAATGATCAGTCAATAATAAAAACGATCTTGGGACCAGCGGATGGCATAATGGTTATGTCGTTGAATTCCCACATGGTTCAAGTCCTGGATACAGCAGCTTAAAACTTATGTCAGTGCATGTGCACGTGCACGCATGCCCAAAATTCTGAGAGGAGAATGAAGAAGGGATTGTGGCATGGTCATCCTTCCGGGGGGGAGATTGCTGGCTTTCTGTCTCTCTGTCTTTCTCTGTCTCTCCCTGTCTCTCTGGCAAGCACACATGCCTGATAGCAAAAATCTCTCTAAAAAAAAAAAAAACTACCGTAAAAAATTTTCAAACATGAGGCCAGCAGGTAGTGTGTTGGTTAAGAGACTGGACCCACTTGGCCAACTCCACGGTTCAATTCTTGCATTTGGTAAACTAAAAAACAAGCCAGGTGTGTGCACGTGGATGACCAAATTCCCAAGAAGAGAATGGAGAAAACAGTATTACAGTGTGGCCACATCCCCTAGGGGGCGATTTCTCCAGTCCCCCTTAGGAGTGATTTCTCACTTTCTCTCTCTCTATCTTTATTTCTCTCTGGCAAGCACACATGTCCTATGTTAAAAAATTTTTTTTCAAACATAAAAATCTAGATAATAATAAATCCATATTTCAAAGTTATAACTTTGAAGAAATTATTCAGAAAAGAGAATCCAGCAAATGGTCTAATGTTTTGTGTGCTAGTATTAATCACAGTGCTGGCCACACAGGCCTTCAGCATCTTTGTGGAGGATGCATTAGCACATTTTTCCTGCTTGATCTTTAGCCATCTTGACTCGACAAACCTCCATCCCAAGCTCTCAGTAGCCATGACTCAGAATGTTTCCTGAGGAGATCGCTCTATCACTGTGATATGTAACATCTCCAGTTGTAATATCCTCCCCTGACATTCCCCACTCTCTGCTTTAAAGACAACAATGGTTCCCAATTCCTCACTACATTAAGTTAGAGCTTGACGGGCTGGCGTTCAGAATTCCATAATATCCCCAGTGGGTCTATGCAGCCTCCTTCCTTGCTGTCACGCTAGACGTGATACATCACGCTCATCTCTGCCTCTTTCTTTGCTCATGCTGATCTAGGCACCTTCAATCGATTCTTGTTATCATCATTCTCTGAGGGCTTTAAAATCTCACAGGGTCCTGAGGACTTCCCCAATAACTGACAGTCTCCTTGCTAGCCTTACAAGACCCTCACAGGTTAGCACTTCTGCTCATTTTCTACAACTCCGTTTCTGAATCAGAGTGTGCACACTCTGAAGTCAAAGACTAATGTGGTACATCTTTCACGGTCTCTCAAATACCTCGCAGAATTTGGAGTGTACATTTCATCACGTTTACGGTTCTAAATGCACCAACATGTGATTTACACCAATAGCTTTTTGCCCCAAGTCCTTGCTAACTTTTCCACCTGCAGAGACAGTTGGCTAAAGGACACATGCCCTGGACATGTCACAGGCATCTTAAATTCAGCATGTTCAAACTGGAGCTCACTATCCCCCCGCCACACACACACACACACACACACACACACACACACACACGGTCTTTTCCAGGATTCCCCCTTTGGGTAATGGCACCAATGCACATCTAACATAGGAATGTGGGAGCTCCCCACGACCTCTCCTTTGGTCTCACAGACTTGCACATCTACTGCACAATCACATAGCCTATCCTACCTTCTAAATACGTTTTTATGACACTGCCCTTCTCTCTATTCGTTTCCGTTCCTCCTTCTATATTATAATAGCTCTCGAGCTCATTGCCCAGTGTCTCTGTCTCTTTTCCTTCTTGTCCATCCCTTCTCTTTTGATTTCTTTCTCTCTTTTTAAAAAATGTAATTAGCTAGGGCATTGTGCTCACAGGAGAGAGAGGAAGAGAGAGAGAGAAGGTGAGAAATCACCCCCCAAGGGGGATGGCCACACTACAATCCCTTCTGCTTCACTCTTCTCTCATGATTTTGGGCACGTATGCACATGTGCCTGGTGTGTTTTCTGGCCCACTGGTCCAAGACTCAAACTGCACAGTCATCCATGTGGAATCCAGCCACCTTAACCCCACACCACCCGCTGGCTCATCCTTCTATGTTTTCACCAGAGTTCTAAGTCTAAAATATATAACTGCTCATGTCCATATCTATGTTTTATATGTAAAGGAGTACAATGTGTTTTCCCCCTCCACCAGGAACCAAGGTCCCCTTCCTTGGAAGCAATATACCCCCAACAGCGAGTATGCGTTTTGGCTAAAATACTTGCCCCTTGCAAAATTTTCACATTTCTTTGCCTCTCTGCTTTTACTTTCCAAATGCTTTCCCCTCCCAGATATTTGTCTGGTAATTCTTTCCCATTCATTTTAAATTGTATTAATTATTATTATTATTATTTTCCAGTTTTTATTAGACAGAGAGAAAGAGAAAGTGAGACAGCAAGTCACTAGGTTTGGTTATGTGGTCACCTTTAACCAAGACACCACCCACTGACCCCTTTGCCCATTCTTCAAAACTCAGCTCAAATATCAAAGCTGCCTGCAGAGCCTTTTGAACTCCCTCAGGCTGACTGACCTAAATACCTCTATCTGTGTCCCCACACTTCTTGAATTGATTATATGCATGTTTCTACACTTGGTCTGTCTGTCTCCTCTAAGAGATGACTAACTCCCTGAAGTCGAGAATGAAATCTCTCTGTTACGGGTTCAATTGTGTGTCCTGCTAAAATTCATATATTGAGGTCCTGATCCACACACTCCAGAAAGTAATCATTCTGGAGACTGGATATTTAAAGGGATGATTACATTGCAATGACCTTGGCAGGGGTGATCCTAATCCAATCTGACTGGAATCCCTAAAAGGAGAGGAACTCTGGACACACGAGAGATTCAGATATGTACACAAACAGAAAAGGCCACGTGAGAAAGTAGGAAAAAGGCAGGCATCTGCAAGCCAAGGAGTGATGTTTCAGTAGATACACCTGTACACCTGGCCTGCGCCTTGATCTTGCACGGCCACCTTCAGAACTATGACACAATCAATTTCTGTTGTTTATGCCATCCAGTCTGCGGTACTCTTTTTTTTTTTTTCTTTTAAAGAGGTTTTTTTGCTATAGGGCGCATGTGCTCACCAGACAGACAGGGAGAGACAGAGAGACAGAAAGCGAGAAATCACCCCCCAGGGAGGATGGCCACGCCGCAATCCCTTCTCCTCCATTCTCCTTTCGGGATCTTGGGCACGCACGCACCCGTGCCCGGCTTGAGTTTTAAGCCATCGGGTCCGGGATGTGAACCACGGTCGACTACATGGGAGTCCAGCGACATAGCCAATAGAACTATGTTCTATTCCAAACACCAAGCCCAGGCTGGTAGGGAACAACTATGTGCTTATTGGCTGGTAGACTGAATGATTGAACAAAACTGATTCTTAATAAATAACTGCTTACAGAGGCTCTGTGTACTCCCTGTAACATGATTCACAATTGTAAACTGCCTGCTCTTTAAACGGTAGGTTCTGTAAATTTCCTCAAAGAGACCAGTACCCTTACACCTTAAAAACAATTTCCATCACTTTCATACAAGACAAATGGATATTAGAATTACAAGAGATAAAACCTTTGTCCCCAAGATGAACTTTCCAGAAACCCTGCCACACGTAATATAAGTTACGAAAGGAATAAAAATGATAAAATTAGAAGGAATTCCCCTGAAAGACCAGCAATAAATAAGACTACTAAAAGACCATTTGAGAGAAAGAGAACGGGAGCAAAGATTTTCGTTTTAGTTGAGCTCCTCCCACCCACTTTCCACTGTCTACCCAGTCCACCACAGTCTCTGGTACCTTCACTTGTCCTCCCTACAATGATATCTTCCAATCTTTCCTTTTCTGCCCTAGAATGCACATGTGTGGTACATATTGAACAGGCATATACTGTGTTTGTCACTCACAGTCTGGTTTATTTCAGTTAGCATGAAATCTTCTAGATTCATCTACTGTATAATGAATAAAAGAGTCTTTCTGTTCTGTATGCTAAGTAATATTCCATGATGCATATGTGCCACATTTTAAAATCCAGTCATCAGTTCTTGGGCAAAAAGCATTTAACAGACACAAGAATGTAAGGTTCTTTTTGAAAAAGATGTATATGGTAACAGCCTTGATTTGATTATCACACACTGCATGCATGCTTTGAAAAACCTTATTGTAAGCCATAAAGATGTATGGTAATTAAACGTAAATAAAGAAATACAAAATAACATAAAAAGAGAAACAGGTTGCCCTCATAGAAGTGTTTCCCATTGTTCTAAAAATAAGTTTTTAAAAAGCCCTTTGGCACAAGAAGGTGCTAACTTATGTTCAAACCAAGTCAGTCATTAAGAAGGTGCTAACTCATGTTCACACCAAGTCAGTCAGGAAAAGAGAACTTGATTAACAGTTTTTAAAATGTTCTCCCCAAACTGATTTCTGAAAATTGTCAAAGCCTGTGAAATCTCATTCGTAGCTAAAAAGAAGATAAAACAGAACCAGCGCCATTTGAGAGGCTGATGTCATCTATCTCCCCAAAGAAAAAGCCACACTCTCCTTTGTGGAATCACAGGGTGACATCACCTCCTAAGCACAGACCACTTAGCCCTGCCCCTGCTAGCTCCCAGCTGAAGGGTTTGCTCCCTTTGCAATGTCAGTCTTTCTCTCACAAAGCTCCTTGACCTTGTTTGTGTGCAGGATTCCGGTGCTGAGTGAAAGAGGGCCTCTGGGAGCAACCAGACGTGGGGGCACTCACAGCTGGCTGGGAGGCCGCTATTCACATCAACCGGGGGAAAGTTCTATATTCCCTCCAGCAACCCAGACGGAGGCCCCAGAGGCCGAATGCAGGCCTTGGACAATGCAGTCAATGCTGAGCGCTGTGAACCGATTAGCCAGGCAGGGCAACTGTGGCCATTCCTTTATTTCCAGGGTGGGACCCTCTTTGAGAATCTGCATAAAGGCACAACAGCCTGACTTCATCGCACAGGGACAGAGCCACTTTCGGAATGGGGCCTCGTATAAAGCCTGATTGTAGACCTATTTTTCTCAAAGCAAATAGAAGATCTGTGCTGTCCACCGAGAAGCACATTTTGTAACTGGATTTGTTCATTACTTAGTGAAATGAATGAAGTTTGTAGGAATTCCTCCTGAGCGGCAATGCTCAGGAAATGATGTCTCTGCAGATTCGAAACTCTCCACACAGAGCTATTCCAACTCCTGTTGAGTAATTTGGAAAAGAGCAGTAGGACTTGAGATAGGACTTGATTCTGAGGAACAGAATCAAGGCCACTTGCTTTGACCAGGAAAGGAAGGGTCATGCAGATGGGCTGAGCCCCCAACCTACAGAGGCTGTGTAGAAATTTGAAATTCTTAAAGCCAGCTGATGGCATAGTGATTAAAGTGCTGAACTCTCATGTAGGCAACCACGGTTTGAGTCCTAGATTTGGTGGCTTGAGAATCACACTGGGTGTGTTTGTATGTATGCTCAAAATCCCAGGAGAAGGAAATGCAATGTGGCCATCCTCCCCAGGTGGTGATTTCTCACTTTTCTCTCTCCCTGTCTCTCTCTGCCTCCAGAAAGCACAAACACCCTATGGCAAAAACCTTAAAAAGAAAAAAAAACTTGAAATTCTTGTTTGACCTGCTATGCACTCACATACACACACACACACACACACACACACACACACACACACAATCACAGTTAAGAATATTGCTATTAGGTAGCCCCATGGCCTATGATTTAAGGGAGTCAGATCCCACATGGCCAACCTCAGATGGAATCCTAGTCTTGACAGCTTGAGAAACACACTGAGTTTGTGTGTGCACACCCCAAATCCTGACGGGATGGAGAAATAGAGAACAGACTGCAGTGCAACCATGCTCCACAGTGAGTGTGTGTGTGTGTGTGTGTGTGTGTGTGTATGTGTGTGTGTGTGTGTGTGTGTGTGTGTGTGTGTGTTAGGGGTAAGGGGATGCTTTCTTCCTCTCCCCATTCTGACAAGCACATGTCATCTCTGGCAACGAAAAGAAAAAAATTTAAGAATATTACTTTTAAACTTGAAAATTCAGAGCAATTTTAATCTTTATTTTTCATTTGCCTTCTATTTTCTGTTTAGAGCACCACGTTAAAACCGCATTTCTCTGAGAAGCAGAAGATGATTTTTTTTTCGTGTGGCCCCGATGGCTGCCTGAGTTTACCACGTGTGTCCTGCATTGTCTGGCCCCGTTAGGCTCTTGGGGCAATTCCAGCACTCTGGGCTCCCTGGACTCCAGCCGCTCCAGGTTTTGGCGTTCCTCATGCCCTCTCTGCTCGCTGGCATCACAGGACTTTATTCTACCTGGAATTATTTCCTTCTCCTATTTGCTCGGTTAACTCCAGCTTATTTTTCAAACTTTAGGTTAAAGGTCCCATTCTCATGGGAGACTTCCTGACTTCCTGCCAGCCCAGAGCAGAGCCCCTGGCGTGTGCTGCTACAGCACTTATCAGTTTTGATTTCCTATTTATTTGGGTGCCCAGTTGTCAGATGCCTACTACTCCCACTGGCCTGTGAGCTCCAAACAGCAGGAACCAGGCCGACAGGTGGGGCCACTTTGCGCCTATACCTGGCATGAAAGGTTTTCTGTAGAATGAACAAACGGCTAAATGACAAATCACGACTTATGTCTTGCATATACTTCCAATGAAAAAGAATGGAGAGGACTTCACCTACTGGAGACCTCTTCCCTGATCCTGTCCTCTTTATGGGACCCTCTTTTCAGCCTACGTCAAGTTAATGATATAATTCAGATGCGGGGTATAAACTCCACAAACACACGGCATTGCAAAACTACAGTTCGAGGGGACTTCACAAAGCTCATAGAAAACAAAATATTAAAAAAAAAAAAAAAAAAAGAAGAGGAAAAAAAAGGACCAGCAGTTAGAGTAATTGCTATGTCGCTGGACTCCCATGTAGTCGACCCTGGATCAAGTCCCGGACCTGGCAGCTTAAACTCATGCCAGGTGTGTGTACATGTGTGCCCAAGATCCCGAGAGGAGAATGGAGGAGAAGGGATTGTGGTGTGGCCATCCTCCCTGGGGGGTGATTTCTCGCTTTCTGTCTCTCTGTCTCTTTCTGTCTTTCTGGCAAGTGAATGTGCCCTAAAGCAAAAACCTCTCTAAAAAAAAGAAGAAAAAGAAAGAAAAGAAAAAAATATTAGTTTATTTGGGTGCAAAAACAAAATTTGAAATCCATGCATAGGTCTTCATAAAGTGCATATTCCATAAACTTCTTGAAGACCCCTCTGTACAATAGTTAATTCTGCACCAATCTAAACTAACCATCTCCTTCCAGAATGTTCTTCTCAAGTACAATTTATTTATCATTGGCAGCACCGAGTTAAAAAAATTTCTTTTCTTCAGTTCTGGTCCCAGCTGGTAGAATTTCATTACAGAAGTCTGGCTCCAAACTTAGCAAATTTTTTTTTGCAATTGGGAAAACATTTTGAAAGAGTAAACAGGAAAGGAGAATAGACAGAGAGTGTCTTTGACTCTACACAAAAATGATAGATTCCAAACTGAGCTGGTAGAAATTGCTCAACGAACATTCAGGATTTTCACCAGAGGACTCAGCATGTTGGATGGAAGAACCCAGGGAGAGAGTACTCTGGATGCAGCTAGAAATGACTGCTCAGTCCCGCTCTTCAGAGTGGGTTGGGTTAGTGTGGCCAAAATAGCCTAGCAGGGAAGAAGATTGGGCCCCTGAGGAGAAAGATTTAAGCAGCAAAATCACTGCTTCTGAAATTCTGTATCCTGACTGCATGACTGTATTACTTAGGGAAGGTTTTAAAATGAGCAATTGTCAAGACCTCACTGTAGAGTAATTTAATCCTATCTCTGGAGGTTGAAACACAACCATGAGTTCTTTTTCAAAGTAATTCCAAGCAAATTCTCAAGTCCAATGTTCATCCAGGGCTGAGGAACACTTTGTGAAGCCCTGAGCTCAGAAGTTATTTTACATATTTTGCAGAGTTATAAGTCTTGCGTAACCTTAAAGCTTACATTTTATTCATAATCATGTTTTGCCAATACTAATCCCATGTTGACTGCTTTAACAATATAACTTCTGGAGACCAGCAGTTGGCATAATGGCTATGTTGCTGGAATCCCATTGTAGTCAACCACGGTTCATGTTCCGGACCCGGGGGCTTAACACTCACGCTGGGCGTGTGTGCGTGCGTGCCCAAGATCCCGAAAGGGGAATGGAGGAGAAGGGATTGTGGCATGGCCATCCCCCCTGGGGGGTGATTTCTCGCCTTCTGTCTCTCTGTCTCTCTCTGTTTGGCGAGCGCACGTGCCCTATAGCAAAAACTTCTAAAAATATATATATATATATACATTTGTATGTATGTGTGTGTATATATATATAACTTCTCTCTGAGCATATAAAACTTACTGTATTATATCTGCTGCAAGTGAGCCAAACAAGCTGATAGCTAGTAGGCTCTGGGACATTTCTCCTTCCAAACTTGACATCTGGAAGCTAAGATAATAATTATTTTGAGGCTTTAAAATAAGGGCCCCTGAAATTCTTCTTAGAGACACAGATCTTGCTCTGTCTCCTCTCTTTACAAGAATCCATGTGATAAGACAGAGATAGCTGGAGATTCGGTCCAGTCGGGAAAGTCTTTGACCTTCATTGCTGATGACATCATGACATTCCAGATCCACTCAAGTGTCACTTTGGGGGACTTGTCTCCGGAGCCAAGTGGAAGAGTCCTCCCATGGACACACAATGTTTGGTTTGTTATTAGCACAAGTACGCTCATATGACCTCCTTTCTTTCTTTTACTTATTTATCTGACTTCTATGACTATTTGCCAATTATCTCTCTCTATATATATGTATGTGTGTGTGTGTGTGTGTGTTAGAAAGTGAGTTGATTTGCTCTTTTTTCTATTTGGCTTGTCATTTGAATTGCGCATGAAAGAACCTGCCTCTTACACAAAGTGGTTAAAATTGCTGCCAGGTATTGGGGAAACCAAATCACCTTTGTTGGTCCAGATGTGACACCAAGTCTACAGGTTAGCACTTACTGAATTCCATTCTCTGTCTCCAGGAAAATTTTCTCTGCTTTGGCTCTCTGAAGTACTAGAATTACTCCTACAGGGACCTCAGCTGCCATTCAATTGGTACAATGTGTCCCTTGAGCACTTCAGTACGTCCCTTTCCCTAGAGACACTGTCTTTCTACTGTTTTATTTCTTCAGGCTTCATATCCACTCTCACCTTGCTCCTCAAAATGTGACCTACAGGGTTGCACCATTCGTATTACTTGGAACTTGTTAGAAATGCAGGTTCTTGGGCCCGACCCCAGAGTCCTTGAATTAGAATCTCTTTTAACACAATCCCAGTGATTCGTGTGCACATGAATGAACAACGTTGCTCTGGATAACACATTAGCCTTTGAAAATCTGAATCATTTCCGATGATTTTCCTGTCTCTTCTATATCTTTTCACTCTATTCTAGTTTTCTTAGAATCGTGGTGTTTCTGAGTTACAGAATACAAGAGATGGACTGTACTGTAAGGATAAATTAGTCCAACCCCTTCATTCAATGGATCAAATAAGTTGACCATTTCAAGGTTAAATCTCCTCACTTAATGAAGAGGAAGTTCCAGAATGTCCACAAGCTTAATTATAACAGATTATTTACTTTGGTAATTCATATCTATGTTTCAAGGTATAAGTAGCTTTGTGGATTACCACTGAATATTTTAAATTCTGAGAACCATACATGCATTTTAACAGAAATACACTCAGTCTACAGTTCATTATCTCAGGACATCTAACTCTTTAAAGTATAAAATAGGGCTATTCAGTTACATGTATTAACAGCTCTGAGATTCATACAATGGCTACACTATAACATTAACAACCTCTGGAGTCAAACATGGTACTAATTTGTAGGTGCTATCTTTGAGCTTACCGCCTAACTTTGACAGCAGGGCCACAGCTTAGATGCTTGTACTTGATTCCTAGTACAGATGGTTTCCAACTTACAATGGTTCGTCTTAAAATTATTTTGGCTTTATGATGGTGTGAAAATCATACATATGCAATAGGAACTATACTTTGAGTGCCCTACAACCATTCTGTTTTTGACTTTTAGATACAGTATTCAATAAGTTCCATAAGATACTCAACACTTTATTATGAAATAGGCCTTGTGTTAGATCATTTTGCTCAACTGTAGGCTAATGTAATTGTTCTGAGCAAGGCTAAACTACAAAGTTTAGTTGGTTATTATGCTATTTTCAATTTTCAATTCAAGACATAACCCCATCATAAGTTGAGGAGCATCTGTATAATATCGCAACTCTACTTCTCTTTCCATTTGATTGAAACATACCTATGAACCCTAACACTTTAGCTGATAATGAGTACTATGATATCTTCAAGGATAGCATTTTTTTAGGGCTGGATCACTTCAAGACAGCCATTCCAAATTTTAACCATCAGGAAGACCAGTTTAAACACAGATTATTGGACTAACTTTCAGAGATTGCAATTTTAGAGATCTAGGGTAAGGTCCCAAAATTTGCATTGCTAACAAGTTCTAGGAGATACTGCTGCTATTCTTCAGGGACTACATCAGGCAGAATCACTTCCCTGGGGTTGTCCACTTGTAGACTAGCTCACTATATAAAGTCAATCTTGAAGTCTCAGACCTTCTATTAAAAACAAAATAACAACAACAACAGAACTTTTATCTTCAGAGGAATAATTGCCTCTACGTGCTTCCTAAACTAGAAATTCGTAAGTGGACACCTACTCTGTTTTATAGATAGAACACCATGGCCCTGGCTTTCTGTGCTATTGCTTATATTCCTTGCTCTTGCTCCTCTACTCAGTCCACTCCAGTCCTCCCCCCCAACCCCCTGATTTCTCTGAATGACTCTTTTTTAGAAAGGTCTTTGCCATAGGGCACATGTGCTTGCTGGAGAGAGAAAGACACAGTGAGAAATCACCCCCCAGGAGAGGCAGCCATGCTGCAATCCTCCTTTTCCATTCTGCTCTCAGGATTTGGGGCATGTATACACACACACCAGTGAGAGTTTCAAGCCCTTGCGTTTAAGATTCGAACTGTAGTCAGCCAAGGGGGACTCTAGCATCCTAACTATGACACCACCTGCTAGCCCCTTGACTCTCCTTCTTCCTCCTCTATCACTACCATTCTTTCTCTGCTAACATCAAGGTGAGCCTAAAGTCTCCTGTTCCATGAGACACTGACATCCCACTTTCCATTTGCTTATTGTACTCAGGTATAGGGCTTCGTTCCTTGAAACTTCATTCTAGGTCCCCCTTTCTCTAAGGCCATCTATCAATGCAGCAACGTAGGCAGCTATTCAAATCTTTTCCACTTTGACTTCACTTATCCCTCTTAAATCTAATAGGATTTAACTCTTTTAAGTTCCGCTAATGTTCCAGTAAATTTTCTAAAGCCTACCACGAGATTACTACCCGAGTTCTCTTATTTATGGATGGTATTGTTTTCAACATGGAATTGAAAAGGGAGTAATTCTTGGTCTAATAGCAACTTCAAAGAGAAATAAGTACAGGGCTTACCATGAATGAACCATTGCATCTGAAATCCTTTCTCGTGGTAGCCAACCCCATCGGTATGAAATAGCACTTGAAGCCTGGAACTCGTGGTGCTCCCTGGAGGAGGTGTATTTTCTCCACAGTAGCGCCCAATCCGCTGTGCTCCATCATAGAGCTGAAATAAAAAAGAAACTTCCCAATGTAAAAAAGCTTCACATGGTTTGTCAGGAGGAAACAATCAAGTCCACTGATGTAGCAAAAAGCTGTTTCTCGTTCAAAGGTTAGAGTTAAATCTGCTGAGGTAATTTAAGTACGTGAGGCTTAACACAAGAACTAAGAAACGACAATTGCACAGAGAAGGTTTTAGAAATGGGTCTGATTCTAAGCCAAATAAGTTTGGAAATCCAACTATTAACAAGTGGTTTTAAGTCAACCTAAAAATTATAAAGTATAACCCAGCCACAGAATAGGAAAATAGTAAATGGAATGAACTACATTCACCTTTTCACCTTTTTCTTTTTGTTTTATTCTCTTTTTATAAGGTTTTTGTGATACTCTGTTACTGAGCACTCCAGCAGCCTGGACACACCCAGTCCACTGGGAGACTTGTGCCTGGTCTCAGCAGGCCTCTTCTTAGGAGTGCACCCCAAGGCCCTGGGTGTAATTTTATAACTTTTGTTACTCCATCACCCAGCACTCTAGCAACCTGGGTTCACCCCTCCACCAGGAGACTCAGGCCTGGTCTCAGCAGGCCTTCTCTCGTGAGTGCACCCGCTGGCCCCAGGAGTAACTTTGGAACTTTTGGCACACCAGCCCACTGTGCCCAGTGCAGCATGTGATTTGATCCTCTTCACTATGTTATATCTCCTTAGCTTGCTACCACCTCATTTAGGGCTGAACGTTTGGCAGAAGAGCTAAGTTCCTAAAGGTACCTATAACTGCTCAGATCTGGGACACACAGGCCTCCAAAAGAAACGCATCTGGAACTCAGGGTGTAATTTCCTTTTCTAATAGTACAGAATCTACTCCAATAAATAGGAAAAAGTGAATACTGCATCAGATGACCAAAATCAGTACAGATCTCAAAAATACATGAGGGACCAGCAGTTGGCGTAATGGCTATGTTGCTGGACTCCCATGTAGTCAACTGTAGTTCAAGTCCTGGACTGATGGATTAAACTCACTCTGGGCACGTGTGCATGTGTGCCCAAGATCCTGAGAGGAGAATGGAGGAGATGGGATTGTGGTGTGGCCATTCTCCCTGGGGGGTGATTTCTCGCTTTCTGTCTCTCTCTGTCTTTCTGGTGAGTGCATGCACCCTATAGCAAAAACCTCTCCAAAAATAAAAAATAGAAGTACAAATCAAAATCACAATAAGGCACCACTTAACCCCAGTCAGAATGGCTAAAATTAAATAAATAAATAATGATAAATGCTGGAGAGGCTGTGGTGGAAAGGAAACTGTCCTACACTATTGGTGCGAATGCAAATTAGTAGAACCACTTTGGAGATTGATATGGCGATTCCTCAGAAACCTACAAATAGAACTACCATACAACTCACTAATTCCACTCTTAGGTATTTATCCAAAGGATAAAAAAAATCCTCAGTCAGAAAAACACTTGACATCCGTGTTTATTACAGCATTGTTTACAATTGCTAGGATATGTAATCAACCTGAATATTCAAAAATAGACAAGTGGATTGAAAAAAATGTGACATGTATACTCAGCTATACAAAAAAAAAAAAAAAATGAGACCATGACATTTGATACAAAGTGGAAGACTTAGTTAAGCAAAGCAAGCCAGACTATGAAAGACACAGATTTTGTATGTCCCCACTCAGTATATACCAAATGTTTGCACTATATAGCAGAAACTCCAAGTCTGGAAGGTATAGTAGTAGGAGGGCAGCTGTGGATAGTAGAGAGAGTAAGTATAGGGATAATATGTGGGTGAAGGAGTAGGGGAGGGAGGGATCAGGAGAAAAAAATAATAGGTTTAACTGACACAAAAATGAAAAGGTATTTGCTGCTGCTGATGTATATGGTGGTGTCTTTATCTTTACTGATATGTTCCATATTAGTGCTGGAAAAAGCAATGTTGTACACTATAACAATATATAGTTGTGGAATATAAATTTTAAAAATATATAAAAATAAAAATAAAAAAGGTTTTAGCCATAGGGCACATGCACTCATGAGAGAGAGAGAAAGAGAGAGAGAAAGAGAGAGGAGAGAAAAAGAAAATAAATCACCCTCCCCGCCATGGGGCATGGCTATGCCACAGTCCCTTCTTTTTCATTCTCCTCCTTGAATTTTTGGGCATGCACACACACGCCCCCAGTGTGATTTTAAAGCCACTGGGTCCAGGACTTGACTGCGATTAGCACATGAGAGTCCAGTGCTATAATTACTACACCATCTGCTGGCTCCACTACCTTCACGTATTAATAACACATGAGATATTCAATGAATAGCAGCTGCCATCATTGTCAAGACACATTTTTAAAAAATAAATACTAATGGACATCTTAGAAAGGTATGGAAAAAGAAAATTTAAAGGTTAATTCCACTGAACATAAACACTGTTAATATTTTGTTAATATCGGAAATTTCTCCTCAATATCTTTATACTTGTACAGGTGTGCGTGTCTGTGTGTATAAATGTGGATTACAAATGTAATTGTGTTCCCTGTTATTATCTAAGCATGGCACTAAATAGTTTTTGTTAAGATTTCTAACAATGGCATAAATGTCACTAATATGAGGGAACTTTGAAAAGGTCATGGAAATGTGAAATTAAAGTATATAATTATTGTGGTGCAAAAAATAATCTTTGAAAGCCATACAGTTTTTGTTTAATATGTATTTTTCCGTGAATTTTTTGAAGACTCCCTCATGTACTGTTACATTATGATTTTATTGTGGTTAGATATTTCCATTTATTTGTCAGTATAGACATTTGTTTGGCATTTTACATGTTTATTTTAAAAGACTTCTATAAAGGTAACAAACAAGGGTGTAATCTTTTGTGGTCTTTGATATAATATTATTAAATATCTTACCAGAAATTTATATCAATTTATATTTTCACCAGCAATTTAGAGAGATATTTCTTTTGATGCAACTTTGACAATTACAACAATTACCATTTTTAAAACTGGTGCTGATAGTGAAAAAATTTTTTTTTGTAATTGCCTTAACTTGTGTTGATTTGATTACTTTGAGGTTGAAACTTGTTTGCTTGTTCGATTTCATGTTTATTGGGCATTTATATTTTTTCCTTGAAATTTTTCTGCCCATTTTTTTCTATAGGTATTTACTCATTCTGGTGTGTACCTTTTATCTGCCTCTTTTAATAATTTCACCAGACATACAGCTCCATGCTGAAAGAAAAACATAAGTAACCCTAACCCTCTCTACCGTCTCTCTTTATTTGGGAAAGATAATGATCATCCAGAAAGACTGGCTTCCTCATGACTGACTCAGGCCATCATAGAGTCTCTTAATCTTCTTGAAGTTCACATGAAACACTTTGCTCCAGTCACCATTGAAATGAGCTGCCCATTTCAATAAAATGGAAAAGACCAATAATAAACTCATGACTTCCTTGATGATTCTCTTGGAGAGCACACGTATGTAAGAGTATATGTATGTAATATTTGCATGTGTCTGTGAGTAATTATGTCATCTAGATTCAATCAATTCTAGGCTGATCAAATTACTTTTATTTACAGAAATGCTTTGACATAAAATACTGTTTGAAACACTTTTGAGCATGGAAAACTTTATAACCAAATTGTATACAGCACCTCAATGCAGCCTTCCCTAATCCCTAGAGTCAGGCATAAATTAGTTTCCTTTGAAACGCCACAGCTTTTCATCTGTATTCCTTCTGTGGAAATAGTCACATCCCCTTGCATTCTAGTCACAGGCATGTATGTCTTATCTCCCCTACCGACTATGAGGGTTTTTTTTCCCTTTTTTAGAGCACAGACCACTGCTGTCCTTCCCCTCACTGCCCAGAGCAGGGATTTAATGAGGGCAGGTTCCCAACATCTTCAGTGAATAAACACAAAGATTTCTTCTACAAATGCACTTATTTTAATAGGATTTAACCTGCACTGTTACTAGAATGCTGTATAGTTAGATAGGTGTTAGGGTCCTAAATTTTAACATGTTCTTTTCGGGCAATGTAATGCCTGGATCCTTTGTGGCCATGCTGCAGGAGAAACCAAGCGCGCTTTGTTCAATGTCAGAAAAAAATAGCAGATTTCTAAATTTTGACCTGTCTTGAGTTTTTGAATTAGCTACTCATCAGACATACATGCTTGTGAGATTTCGGGAATGTTGGCAGAGGTTTTAAAAAAGCAGCTCAGAAGTCCATTCACCCTAAGTACTGAGACTAAGTATTTTAAGCAAACGACTAAAGATGAGATTTATTTTTTTAGAATTATGATTTTCACTTTTTTAAGACTACAGTTGCTTCAAGTGTATGTTCTTATTATCGAGTTTCTAATATTGTTTGGATTTGGTAGACGTCATAATGAAGGACAGGGATTGAGAGAAAGAATAAAACAACATAAAAAGAAAAGTGAACAAGAACAAAAGCCCTTCACCTCATATCTCACCCTTTCACGTGGGGGGCAGGGAGGAAGCGGAGGTCAGGGAAGAGGCCAAGATTGCAATCTGTGTGTTCCTAAATCACCACTTCACTGTAGGATATCTACCCGCTTCTGTTTCCATTCACGCTGGTGTATGATACCCAGTTTGAAATGAGTTAATATTAAACCGAGTATATTGTCCTCAAATAGAAGCCTAACAAGCAAGAAAACATGGTCTTCCACCTCAGAAGGTTTATTCTCAACTCTGAACCAAAACTTATATTATTTCACCTTTATTCAAAACACAGAAGGTACGCTTTTCCTACAACCAGCAGCTCAGGGAGAGCTTTTGAAACAGTAGGCTCAGGTTGAGGGATAGTTTGATTCCACACAAGGTCACGAACAATGTAGTGTTTTTGCCTCTCAGCTCAGGAAGGTTAATAGATCTGACATTTTCACATAACTTAGAGGGGATTTTTATTCTTCCTTCCGGATAAGATTACTTCAGTGACTAAGAGCCCCAGAAGCCCGCCCCAGCCATTCAATGGTCTTAAATAACACATTGTGAGTGGATAGGGGGTGGAGGGCAAAAGCAGTGTATTTGGGGGGAGCACTGAAGAATGACAATTAGTTTCTTTTTGCCTTTGGAAGGAAGGGATGGTGAAATAAACATCAAATAGACATTTGTAAACAGGTTTAAGTATAATGTCAAATAAATTAATGAAATAATTGTTGTAGAAGAATGCTTCCATAATGAAAAGTGTCCCCTACCCCCAATTTTATGTCCTTTTAAAGTTTACACTTAATTAAATCAGGTTTTTTGTTTATAGTCACACAGATGGCTAACGTCACCTCTACAATTCATTCCCGCGTAAATTTACCACACAAGAAAGAACAGTCATTTCTCAAAGTACACAAATACGGGTTACCATGGAAACTGGTTGGTGCCTTGCTGCTTCTGATTCTGTTTTCAGAGCAGGATGTTAACCACAGGACATTCCAGCTGTGACTCATCCAGACCACTGGCAAGCATGCTGGCTTGGACCCAGTAAAAAAGTATGATGTCTCCTGCTTTTCGAGAGTCTAAAGTTCTATTTGGAGTGAACACATTTAAAGTTCTAATGACGTTCATATAGAGAAAACCAATAGAAACTAAGAAGGGAGAGACTGAGATTCTCACCTTGAAGATGCAGATCTAATTTGCTTAACTATGTTTAGAAGATTTTTTGGTTCTTTCTTTCCTTTTAAACTTTTTGCCAGAGGGCACACGCATTCAATGCAGAGAGGCAGAAGAAGAGAGGGCAATTGAGAAGTACCCCCCATATGGGGCATTTCACCCAAGTCTTCTTCATTTCTCCCTCTTTTCAGGATTTTGGGCATGCATGTGCATGTGCCCAGTGTGTTTCTCGTTGCAGAGTCTGGGACTTGAACTGTGCAGCTGGCCATGTGGAATGTAGTTAGATTTACATTTTCTAATTATATCTTCAGATGTACTAGTTGTATCTTACAAAATGGTCTGTGTATGATCTTTCAGTTATTCTCTAAAGATCATTTATTTAGGATTTTTGTGATTTTGATCCCCTTACCCCAACCTAGCCCTAAAATATCTCAACCATTTTTGGACACCCAAAGAGGAAGGAAATGTCTTGCCTAAGCCGCAGTTACCAATTTCTATCTACTTCCTTTGCATGGGTTTGATAATTTGTCACAAACATGGTTTATTAAGCCATCAGTAAATCCAGACTCAAGTTAGAGTACGAAATAATCTGTGGACTCCTTCTAAATGCTAAGGACCAATACAAGGTGGAAGACAGAAAAAAGAAGATAGATGAAATATGGCCAATCACTGAAGGAGAGTTCAATTTTTGTAAAATTAAGGGTTTTTAGGTACTTTAGTCTACTTCTAAGTGAGCAGAGACCCAGAGCCAGCTAATGTGCACCTTG
>NW_006160168.1:2041724-2060081 GCF_000334495.1 Tupaia belangeri chinensis | reverse complement strand
AGGAATCAACTTTATAAACTGTAAGGACAAAAATTTGCTTTTCAAGTGCCTCGTTGCTAAGTTGTTTTATGGCTTTCAAATTTTATAACTGTAATAAACTAAAACTATAATTAGTTATCACATACGTATGAAAATGAAATGTACAGATTTAATTGTTTTAAACTCATGTTAGAATCACAGTGAGTGACAACTAAAACTACTCACTTTATATTTTAGATTGGCATCTAATTAAAGTTTTTCTGAAAGATTTTTTTTATTGGAAGATTCATTTTAATAATTACTTAAATGTAGTTTACATAGGGAGAAAGATAAAGAGTTTCTTTTGGATGTTATGATTAAAATGTGGAGACTCCGGGAAAACATTTAGTCTATTTCCTATTACAAATCTTTGAAGATTTTAAATAATCTCCAGAGTTTAATATGTAGTTGAAGTAACTCACCTGTTGTTAGGGAGAATTTTGGTGTAACAGTAAAGCCTCTATTCTTTGTGGCCCATCTAATTTTAGTTGATGTAAAGAAGATCGTTAAATCTCTGAGAACTACACTCAGTGAGTTCACGGGTGGCTTTTTGAAGTCAGTGTCACTCACTGATGATTCTACTTCAAATAGAAGCAGAATAGTTTTATTATATGGACAGCTATAGTCCATATCATCATGCAGACTCTAGGTTCACAGCCTAGTTCTAAATTTTGCTTAGAACGCAATCTTGTGAAAAGCACCTAACGTACTTAAGCTAAAATTTCTTTATAAATTGCCATCAGACAATACTTATCTCATAGGCTGTTTGCAAATAGCAAGAGAGAGAAACCATGCAATAGGCGTAGTACTGGCCTGGAATGTGGAACGCGCTCAGAATGTCATTCTGATTTGGTCAGAGGCAAAGGGAAGCAACATTTTTTCCAGAGAAACCACCAGAGGATAGTTTTGAGAAAAGAGATGTGATGGGTACAGAGAAGTGCAGTTGACTCATTACAACATTTCACAGAAATCATCACAGGACACATGGGGAAGCAATGAATCAAAGTGAGGAGATGGCGGGCTAGTCCTTCCACTGGGTTGCTATGACGACCTGGTTGTTTGGAGACCGACACCACCCCTACGGGCAGCATGCAGAGCCCAGTGCAAATATAGGTGTTGGGTGAAGATGGCGTGTGTGTCAGGGGTTGAGGGAAATTGGTAGATCATGATAGGTGATGGCAGCAAAGAAAGTTAGGAAATCAAAGGCAGCCATGGTGAGTTGGACAAGGGAAGGTCAGTTGGCAAGCAACGTGACTCTACACTCAGAAGTGAAAAGTGTTTTTCCTGTTGCAGTGTCCTCCCCCTTCTCCCTCCTGCCCCACCCTGCTTAGCCACTGAAGCTCCAGAAGGGTGGGAGGGAACCAGTGAAATCTTGGAGTGCCTGCTTGAAATTTCCCCACCCTAATAATTGTCGCAGAACCTACAGAGGTGTTGCATTAGAGTCATTATTAAAAATATAAAACAAAATGAAAAAGAAAAGTAAAAAATGTCGCTGAAGTTTACACACACGTCCTCTGGATAAACTTGGAATTTACACTGCTAACTTTACATTCTGAGGCTTTGAAATGTTTCTGTAAGAAGAGTAGAAACTGCCAAGCAAGAATCACAGAGTAAGGTCCAGGGCTCCCATTGTGGATGAGAAAAGCCCAGGGACGTTCTGTGGAGGGTAAATTAGACAGATGTTGAAGAGGAAGGCAGATAAACTGATCAGGGCAGACCCAGGATTTCCATGATGGCCTTTGAGAGCCCAAGTCTCCTGCCAGACACACGACAGCTCACAGTGCACGTCCACACCCTGGCTTGCACGCAGCCTCCGCAGGCACAGGACAAGCCACACTGCCATGTGCTGACAGGGCGGGGCAGGAAATACAAAATGTCCATCTAAAATGAACAATGACTCATAATGCTGGACTTTGCATGAGAGCATAAACCCATTGAACGACCACATTCTGAGTTGGTCTGTGTCATTCTAAACTTGAGGTCTGCCTCAGCTGCAGACCACAGTCCCCTTCTGTGCGATGCCTAGTGCCTAGTGCTGTCTGCTGTCTACTCACATTTTTACTTCTGCTTTCTAGACATTACTCATATTTGAAGCCACAATGGTCGATTTGGGTCTTTTTGTTGTTTAAATCATTCTCTAATCATGGATGTGCACTGCAATATAACTACAAAGATGTTTATCTAAACAGTCTTTATAATAGAAAAAATGTTCAAAAAGATTCTGAAAGTTCCACAACATTTAGATTTAGTGGCTGTATTAGGGTGATGGAATGTCAAATGTTAAAAATGGCATGGCATAATAAATCACATGGGGAAATAGTCATAAGCTATTGTTAGGTGGAAAAAAGTCATTAGAGGATAGTATGTGCATGATAATACTCTTTTAATATTAAAATAAAATAAATAGGGATGACCCTGTAGCCTAGTAGTTAAGGGAGCCAGATCTAACACGGCCAACTGTGGTTTGAATCCTGCCTCCTGTGTCTAAAAAAACAAGCCAGGGGGATCAACAGATGGTTAGTGGTTACATCATTGAACTTTCACATGGCCGTCTGCCGTTTTTTCTTTGTTTTTTTTTGTTTTTTTGTTTTTTTGTTTTTTTAAGAGGTTTTTGCTACAGGGCGCGTGTGCTCGCCAGACAGACAGAATGAGAAAGAGAGACAGAAAGCAAGAAATCACTCCCTAGGAGTGATGGCCACACCACAATCCCTTCTCCTCCATTCTCCTCTTGGGATCTTGGGCATGCACACACACGTGCCCGGCGTGAGTTTTAAGCCACCAGGTCCAGGACGTGAACCGTGGTCTACTATGTGGGAGTCCAGCGACATAGCCATTACCCTTACTGCTGGTCCCATGGCCCTCTGCCATTTGATATCCAGACCCAGTGGCTTGAAAATCACACTGGGTGCATGTGCATGTGTGCCTATGATCCTGGAAGGAGAATAGAGAAGGGATTGTAGCCTGTCCATCCTCCTGGAGGGTGATTTCTCACTTTCCTTCTCACTGTCTCTGTCTCTCACTCTCTCTCCAGTGAACGCACATGCCCTAAGGCAAAAATCTCTAAAAAAACAAGGCAGATCATGTGCTTGTGTGCCAAATATTCCAACAGGAGGGAGAAATGGAGAAGGGACTGCAAGGTGACCATGCCCCACTAGGGGGTGCTTTCTTAGTGTCCTGTTCTCTATCTCCCTCTGTCTCTCTGCCTCTTTCAGGTGAGTGCACATACCCCTGGAAAGTTCAAAAATAAATAAATAAATAAAAAGCAAAATAAAATAAATATACAAGGATTGACAATAGGAAATAAACACCACCAAATATTAGTAGTAGTGATGTAATTTATGTTCTTTTTATTTTATCTAGGCTTTGCCATATCATCACATTTTCCTGTAATATGTATTCCTTTGTGATCAGGTAAACTTATTTTTAAAACAATTATCTTTGAAGACCTATATAAACATGTCCTGGTAATATTTTTCAATCTTATAATTCTATACCCTTTTAGATTATGAGACACCTAGCAGGCCTACTTAAAATGTTATACTATTCAGCTCCATTATCTTTTTTATGTATTTCAACATTTTACATATAAATTAGTCCATTAAAACTATTATATAAAGTGATTCAGCAGGTGGTGTGGTAGTTAAGGCACTGAACACCTACATGGCCAACTGCAGTTCAAGTCCTGGACCTGGCAGCTTGCTTTCTAACTTTCCTCCTCTCTCTATGGTCAAATTAAAAAAATAATAATAATAAGTAAAAGTGAATAATTCTTTAAAATATTATTACATAAAGTAATGTGCTCCAGAATTAGTTGAAGATCATATTTTGTCTTTAATTCTTTCTTTTTTTATTGCACCTAGCTTTTTACTGTTAATTTGATTATTAACTAAAAAATAATTACTTTGATGGCCAGAGACTAAAGAGTTCTTATAGACGTAAGTTTTCATTGTCACTGATGGAGCAATAAGCACTTCAATTCCCTCCAAAGTGATGAGTAAAATGCATTGAAAACCAAGTTACTCTCCTGTGTACATATAAACACTTAATTTCATGAACTGCAGCCTTCCCCCCTACCAATTGTCCTGCTACAGTGAGACACTAAATATTATTATGATTATGCTTCCTAAAAGCCTCACCATCTGCTGCACACAGATCCGGGAATAAGAAAGAATCTGGTTTAGAGAATAATATGAAATCACAGAACCATGAACTGGAAGGACCTAGAATACTATCATCCAGGCCCTTTCCCAAGTCAGTGAGGGAGGGGAGAGAAAGTCCATTAAATAAATTGTCTATGTAAGAACTGAAGAGTAAAGGTATCATTTTTTTAAAAAGTCTGCAATGTTACAATTAGAAAATTTCCCCCCTTTATTTTTTGGAGAGGTTTTTGCTATAGAGCACGTGTGCTCGCCAGAAAGACATAGAGAGACAGAGAGACAGAGAGAAAGCGAGAAATCACCCCCCAGGGAGGATGGTCACGCCGCAATCCCTTCTCCTCCATTCTCCTCTCAGGATCTTGGACATGCACACACACGTGCCCAGCGTGAGTTTAAGCCACTGGGTCCGGGACTCGAACTGCGGTCGACTACATGGGAGTCCAGTGACATAGCCATTACACTAACTGCTGGTCCCGAAAACTTCCCCAATTGTAAGAAGTAATAAAATTACCGTAATTAACCATAATCCACAACTATGATTATCACTTTTTTAAATTTAGCATTTTGATCAATGCATTTTATTCAAACCATGTGCCTTTTAGATGGTGGAAGATGCCTACAAGCATTTGCTGCCCTTCAGCCTGTCTAAGGGAGGACTCCAGAAAAGGGAGTGTGAACAGAACAATTTCCAGTTTTCAGTTTCTAATGGAATTTTTACTGGATTGCTTAAGTCTACTTTAGAAAATTCGTAGGTTTGATTATTAATCCTGATTCTGTCCTTCACGCTTGAGAGAATATTGAGAGGGAAAACACACAGAGTTTCTTTTGAATCTGAGAGCAAAGGCTCCTTTTTGAAGGCTGGTGCATTTGCTTCATTAAGTACAGCAAATTAATGCAAACACAATAAGATTTTTCATTGTGAGAGATGGTCAGAAAAGAGCACTTCCTTTTAGGAGAAAGAGATTTTGGTCACACTGAGATAAACATTTTTCCTTTTAATTTTTTATAATTTTTTTAAAAATCACATTTTACTCAGATGAATATTAGAGACAATTTTTTTTTTAGTAGTGAATTTAGTTTGTTTCTTCCATGAAAGAAAAAGGAGAGAAAAGAGAGAGATAAGTACCCTTGATAGGCTCTCATCATTATGATTCCCCACTCCCCCAGACTTCCAGTCAGCCAGAATCACAGACAAGTGCCCATTGTGTACAAGTCAGCCTGGGGTCTGGACTGTGGGTCTCCCAGGTGGCTCCAGCTTTGCAGAGTGGTGCCCTACCACTTATGCCATCCACCACAGCTGCGCCAAAACTTTATTACAAAAAACCTGTTGCTAAACTTATTGATAGTGCAATGTGTTGGTTAATTAACTAATTGATGCACTTCATTTTAGACATCTTTCCAGTTGAGAGCATGCTTAGCATAGTACTAGACCCGTGTCTATATCAAGACACAAATTGAATTGTCTGGTACACCACTGGCCCCATTAATGCATATTTTTGAATCACAGCTGTCCTCAGAATTGCAGTAGCTTATCTCTGAATTCTAAGCAAAATGCCAATGTCCTAGAAGCAAATGTGCCCTGAAGGAGTTCCAGGAAGCATGACTTAAGCTGTCCAGGAAGGGCTTCAGGACAAGTGATGGTGATGTAAGTCAGCTCAGAGCCACTACTACTGAGACACAAACCCCATAGGCTTCTGCACAGAACTCTACCTGGAAAATGGGCTCTGATCTACCACAGTTCTTAGTGTGGCCAATACAGAAACAGGCAGAGAATTCTTTGGGCTTCTATAGGAAGAGCAGGAGACAGGATAAGGAAGTCTTGTTTTTCACACATGGGTCAATCTATATTCATGACAATTGAAAAGCCTATTTTGGAAATTGTAGCTTTTTCTTTACTGCAAAATGAAATTATGCTTATGCTAAAATAATAATAAATAATATTTATTAGCAGTTAGTGCTGGGCATTATTTTAAGCTGAACTTTCTAGCAGCTCTATAATACAGGTAGTATTGATAGCTCCATTTTAGAGTTCTAGAAACTAAGACAGGCAGAAGATTAGCAACTTGGTATTTTAAAAAGCATCAACTACTCAAAAGATTTTTATTTATTCATTGGTAATTATTATTTTTTGAGTTTATTTATTTCTCCCATGAGGGAGAAAAATAGGGGTAGCCTTGACAGGGTCTCTCCATGCCACAATCCCCTCTGCCCTGCCTTCCAAACAGCAAGGATCATGAGCGTCTGTGGGCACACTCAATCCCAGATCCAAACCTAGGGCTTCCCACATGGCCCAGAATTGTACAGTGGCACCCTGTCACTTGTATCACTGCAGTTGGGCTGTTAGTTATTTTTAAATATAAATTGTTAAGTTCAATGATACACAAAAGTCCTTGTGTCCTTTTTCTAGAAGAGAATAGCAGAAACAATTTTTAATTTACAATGACAAAACCCAAAACTCATGATAGTCAACAAAATCAAAATTGTCTTTGCTATATTTCACAGGGCCAATAGTAGAATGAGTGGACTAAAATGTTGGTTTTATCATTTTTCATTTACGTTTTGTGAAAAGTGTCAAAATGCATTGACAAGGGTCCAGCAGGTGGTGTGGTTAGGGGGCTGGACACCCATATGGCCAACCATGGTTTGGATCCTGGACCTGGTGGCTTGAAAATCATTCCAGGTGTATGTGTGCATGTGCCCAAAATCCCAAGAGGAGAACTGAGGAGAAGGGATTGTGGAACGGCTATCTACCCCCCAGGAGGTAATTTCTTACTTTCCCTCTCTCTGTCTGTCTTTCTCCAGCAAGTGCATATATCCGATGGCAAAAACCTGAAAAAAAAAATTCACTGACAAAATAGGCTAAAAACAGAAAGCAAGAGGAATATTATGTGCCTTAATAATTGAACCATTAATTATATCTCAGTCTAAAAAAACAAAAGCTCTCTATTTGTGAATTGCTCTACACCTGTTTGAGGTACTTCTCTAACAACCAGATTGGAACAAATGATAGCAATGAAAATTCATGTAAGTGTTTACCACGTGCCAGTCTTTGTTCTCTACCTATATTAGCCTGTTTACTCTGACTACCCTGCTTTATGGATAGGAAAGTGAGGCCACACAGCTGGTCAGTGGTGGAGTTTGGGTTTAAACCCAGGCTGACTAGTTCCAGAATCTTCATTCAGAAGCACCATGTTGTACTACACAAGCACACAGACTACTGTGTGAGAGTGCACGGTCTATTACATAGCCCAGGTGCCTGTAAGATATTCTCTGGCCAGCGAGTATAAGAGGAATTGCTAAATCTTGGGACCAGCAGTTAGCATAATCACTATGTCGCTGGACTCCCATGTAGTTGACCACAGTTCATGTCCCGGATCTGGTGGCTTAAAACTCACGCCAGGTGCATGTGCGTGCGTGCCCAAGATCCCAAGAGGAGAACGGAGAAGAAGGGATTGTGGCGTGGCCATCCCTCCTGGGGGGTAATTTCTCGCTTTCTGTCTCTCTCTCTCTCTGGCAAACGCACGTGCCCTATAGCAAAAACCTCTCCAAAAAAAAAAAAAAAAGGAGGAATTGCTAAATCTTTATTATTGTTGTTGTTGTTGTTGTTGTTATTATCCCAAAGCTGTCAGCAGACAGAAGAGAGCTGGTTTAAGTAATTCTAATTGCAGTGACCCCCGTCCCTTGCAAGAACAACAGTAAGAGCAGTGTCCGGAGCTGCTTCCAATGGGAAGTCAAAGAATACCGTGGTTTATCATTAAAACAAGACTTCTGGAGCCTGAGGAATGGTTCTGAGACCTGATGGAACTCATTATGCCCTCATATGACTAGCAGTGATGTGTGCTACAAACACACTTCACTTCTTAAAAAGAATGCAAGTCTGTAAAAGGAAAAAAAAATACCTCTTCCTTTACACAGATTCTAAGGGAACAAAGGAAAAGTGAACTCCTGCTGGAGGGGTGCACATGGAGTCCGTGCACTGGGAGAGAAAGAACAGACTATAAACCACGGGAGCTGCTACACAGACTGAGGCTCGCCAGGGAGGAGTTGCCACTCTGGCAGGCAGCGTTCCCAAGAGTCAGAGGGAGTGCAGTATGAGAAATGACTTCCCGAAATATCCGAGGAAGGATCTAAATGGCCATGTGGGAGTTCTACTCTCTCTAGAAGCAGCATAGGAGAATAACAATAAGCATTTCTTGAGTACTCAATATTTGCCAGGTGTGTGTGGACATCCTGTTTAATCTTTCAATAACTTTGTGGGTAAGAAGGTATTTACTACCACAGTCACACGTGAGGGAACTGAGTACCAAGCAGTTCAAGTCCTTGTCCCAGAATGAAGCAGACATACTCAGATAGACCCAGAGCCCGCAGTAGATGCACAGACCTGAGCGTGCACCGGACTCCATCACCTTCATGCAGTGTGAGCTCTGGGGAATACTGTTACTTATCTCAGCCCCAGCTCCCATGTGCATTAGCAGAGCATAAAGATACTCAGTTACTGAGGGACCAGCAGTTAGCGTAATGGCTATGTCGCTGGATTCCAAGTTGACCACGGTTCGAGTCCTGGACCCAGTGGCTTACAACTTATGCCAGGCACGTGTGCATGTGTGCCCAAGATCCCGAGAGGAGAATGGAGGAGAAGGGATTGCAGTGTGGCCATCCGCCCTGTCTGGTGAGTGCACACACCCTATAGCAAAAAAAAAAAAAAAAAAAAAAAAAAAAAAAAAACTCTCCTAAAAAATATTTAAAAAAAAAAAAAAAAGATACTCAATTACTGGGCTATTGTGAGGCTCGGGAATAGCACCTGTCAAAATTTCTGGAATAGTGGCTACTACATTACAGGTATTTAATCAATGAAAGTACAATTATAATTCTCAAAATAAACATCTGAGATACAAAGGAGAACTGTGGGCCAGCCAGTGATGTGGGGGTGAAGGTGACTGGATCCTACATGGCAGACTGCGTGGTTCAAGGTCCAGACCAGGCAACTTGGAAAACACACCAGCCATGTGTACATATGTGCCCAAAATCCCAAGAGGAGAATGGAGGGAGAGGGGATTGTGCTGTGGTCATCACCCTCAGGGAGTGCGTTCTCACTTCCCCTCTCTGTCTCTGTCTCTCCAGTGAGTACACTTGCCCTGTAGCAAATACATAATAATAAAAAAAAAATTCATGAAGTTAAAACTTCTGCTTATTTATATGAAAATAAAAATGAAATGAACTTGCAAACTATCACTAGAATAATGTTTCTGTGAAAATGTTCTGTATGATACAAATGTTCAATAGCTAGTAATTAATTAGCATTCTGGGCAAAGACTAATTTGGAACATTGCCATCAGCGGCCCCCACCGTGGTTCCTCCCTGGGGGCTTTGCCCTCTCCTGGTTGCTATCCCAGCATGCAGTTCTTCCTCACAGGTTGTCTGCCTTCACTGTACCCCTCAATTCTCATCCAACTATTCACCCATCTCTGTCCCACTGTGTGGGAGGGTGCGCATGGTAGACGATGCGACCCTTAAGAGCTGTGACACTGCGTTGTCTCCGTGCTGCTCACGGTAGACGACGTGACCCTGAAGAGCTGTAACACTACATCGTCTCTGGACGACCCTGAAGAGCTGTGACACTGCATCGTCTCTGTGCTGTACCGTGCTGCCCACAATAAACGGACGACACTGTCGTGCTGTAACACTACGCCGCTTGTCCCGGCTCTCACTCCTTCACTCAGGAAACCTGTTCGGCTGTCCCCCCAGGTCGGGACACCACTGCAGCTCCCTCCCTGGATCTCTAGTTATTTAACCTCCTATGAATTTATTTTGGTAGTCAGAGTGATTGTTTTCAAAAGTGCCAGTGCATTGACCATGGTATTTTCCTGCCCATGCCTTTGAAAGAATGCCCACTGCTTGTAGGTAGTTCACTGATGCTCTTACCCTGCCCACAATACTCTGAACATCCAGGCTCCTCTCACCTCAAAGCCTTACTCTGGTCATCTTTAAGTTCCTCAAACACAAGCTTCCTGACACTTAGGTGCATTATTCTTCCCTGACCCACAGATGAGCTGGGTGTCCACAATCCACCACCCCAGTTTCACACCTGTAGGACACCCATTAGCTTTCTTTCTCAGAAACCTATGGTTAAATTTTTATTGTATGATAAATTAATTAACATTTGATTTCCTCTGTGATTACAAGAAAATTGATGATATCACAGTTATTTTTTCCTAGGTATCTAAAATATTCTACTGACTGACTGACTGAATGAATGATGTGTATTTAGGGTAGGGACAGTTTGAAGTACCACAACAGACACAAATCAAACCAACATACCTGGGCTGTGTTTAGATCAGCATTTCCCAAACTTATTAGAACATAGGTCTCTGTTTGTGAAACATCTATTAACATTTACGTGGTTCCCCAAGTCAACTTTTCCTTTGTCCTAGTTCATGAATCACCACAGCAAAGACCAGAAACGCCTGCACTGCACTCTGACATGACTGAGAAATAAACTTGTGTTGTATTAAGCATCTGGAAATCTATGAGTTCTCTATAGCAGTTAAGACTTTGACTAATTTCAATAGCACAGGACAGGTAGCTCAGGTGACAGACATAGAAAACATGGGCATAAGACTGAAAGAGTCAGGGACATTGTGGAAGTTTTGCCCTTTCTTTCATTTGCAATTGAAAAGAGGACATAGGAGTGTAATAAAGAATTATAAACCATCTGGCAAGTGAGATGACATCAGCAAGGATTTGGCAAATGATGGAATGTGTCTTAAAGAGACTGGAAGGAAATGCACTTGACAGAAGCCACTGACAATCAAGAGGACTTGAAACTGACCTACATGGAAAGGGAGAAGGCACAGTGAGTAGGAAAGAATATAATGGAAGATGATAGTGGCAAAGGTGCCAAATAAAGAAAGGGGATGTAAGCTTAGAATCAGAATACAAAAATTGTGAAGCAAAGATGACTTTTTTTTTTTTTCGAGAGGTTTTTCGCTATAGGGCGCGTACGCTCGCCAGACAGAGAGAGACAGAGAGATAGAAAGCGAGAACTTACCCCCCAGAAGGGGATAATCCCTTCTCCTCCATTCTCCTCTCGGGATCTTGGGCACACACGCACACGCTCCCGGCGTGAGTTTTAAGTTACCGGGTCCGGGACGCGAACCGCGGTCGACCACGTGGGAGTCCAGGGACATAACCATTACGCTAACTGCTGGTTCCCAAGATGACTTTTTTTTTTTTGAGAGTTTTTTGCTATAGGGCGTGTGCGCTCGCCAGACAGACAGAGAGAGACAGAGAGACAGAAAGCAGGAAATCACCCCCCAGGGGGGATGGCCACGCCGCAATCCCTTCTCCTCCACTCTCCTCTCGGGATCTTGGGCACGCATGCACACGCGCCCAGCGTGAGTTTAAGCCACTGGGTCCGGGACTTGAACCACGGTCGACTACGTGGGAGTCCAGCGACATAGCCATTACGCTAACTGCTGGTTCCCAAGATGACATTTTTTACATAATGTGGTAAATGTAGTATCAACTCTATCACCAGACCTTGGTGAAACTAAACATACAATGCCAGTATAGCTATGAAAAAGGAGACATATTTAGAAAGAAACATTTAATTGCACACAAAAGTATATATGCAGAAGATATCTATTAAAATATTTACAACTTCCCGTGAAACCACTTTGAAGTGAAGATCACACAGGCCATCACAGTGAAGTGAGCTATGGACAGTGATCTCAAGAGCTAAGTAGGCAGAGGATTTGTGTATCACTCTCCTGGAATCCCCACATCTTGACTGAGCAAATCTGGGGTGGAGTCTAAGAATATGTTTTTTAAGAAGATTCTGGAATGTAGTCAGATTTGGTGGGCAGTTAGAGGGACATTATCTGCCACCATCAGCTTCTCATTTGGTAGACACTGCAATCTTCTACAAAAAAAAACAAACGCATCTACACTAATGCCGCAAAAAGGTAGAGCAGCATCAGGAAGACGATTCCAACCATCTGGATACTTGATACAGGTCCTGCTCTGGAAACAGTACAGCATTTAATGGCTTCTTTATACTCATCTTTCCAAAAGTATAGAAAGTAAAATGCTACACTGGATTAATTCTGGCCAGCAAAAAAGTGATCATTAATGTGGAAGTGACCGGGACCAGCAGTTGGCGTAATGTGGAAGTGATCAAAACATTGAGAGAAGTGATCAGTTCGTATTAGAGCTTGTAATGACTGCATATGTAACAGGACTAGGCTTTGGAGATTCAGACTTCAAAATGAGATAGGAGCTATGGATGAAAAATAAAACTGAATGAATGGATGGATGGATGAAAGATTGAACGAAATGAGAAAAACAATAGCACTCAGCCACGGTGGTATAACGGTAGGGCAATGCTACAGGATTTGGCCCACATGGGAGGCCCAGGATGGGATTCCAGACCAAGCAAAACAGGCTGAGAGTGGTAGTCTGTGCCTGTAATTATAACCAACTGGGAGACCAGGACAGAGGTTCACAACAGTAAGACCTTATTTTTTGCTATAGGGCGTGTGCGCTCGCCAGACAGACAGAGAGAGACAGAGAGACAGAAAGCAGGAAATCACCCCCCAGGGGGGATGGCCACGCCGCAATCCCTTCTCCTCCACTCTCCTCTCGGGATCTTGGGCACGCATGCACACGCGCCCAGCGTGAGTTTAAGCCACTGGGTCCGGGACTTGAACCACGGTCGACTACGTGGGAGTCCAGCGACATAGCCATTACGCTAACTGCTGGTTCCCAAGATGACATTTTTTACATAATGTGGTAAATGTAGTATCAACTCTATCACCAGACCTTGGTGAAACTAAACATACAATGCCAGTATAGCTATGAAAAAGGAGACATATTTAGAAAGAAACATTTAATTGCACACAAAAGTATATATGCAGAAGATATCTATTAAAATATTTACAACTTCCCGTGAAACCACTTTGAAGTGAAGATCACACAGGCCATCACAGTGAAGTGAGCTATGGACAGTGATCTCAAGAGCTAAGTAGGCAGAGGATTTGTGTATCACTCTCCTGGAATCCCCACATCTTGACTGAGCAAATCTGGGGTGGAGTCTAAGAATATGTTTTTTAAGAAGATTCTGGAATGTAGTCAGATTTGGTGGGCAGTTAGAGGGACATTATCTGCCACCATCAGCTTCTCATTTGGTAGACACTGCAATCTTCTACAAAAAAAAACAAACGCATCTACACTAATGCCGCAAAAAGGTAGAGCAGCATCAGGAAGACGATTCCAACCATCTGGATACTTGATACAGGTCCTGCTCTGGAAACAGTACAGCATTTAATGGCTTCTTTATACTCATCTTTCCAAAAGTATAGAAAGTAAAATGCTACACTGGATTAATTCTGGCCAGCAAAAAAGTGATCATTAATGTGGAAGTGACCGGGACCAGCAGTTGGCGTAATGTGGAAGTGATCAAAACATTGAGAGAAGTGATCAGTTCGTATTAGAGCTTGTAATGACTGCATATGTAACAGGACTAGGCTTTGGAGATTCAGACTTCAAAATGAGATAGGAGCTATGGATGAAAAATAAAACTGAATGAATGGATGGATGGATGAAAGATTGAACGAAATGAGAAAAACAATAGCACTCAGCCACGGTGGTATAACGGTAGGGCAATGCTACAGGATTTGGCCCACATGGGAGGCCCAGGATGGGATTCCAGACCAAGCAAAACAGGCTGAGAGTGGTAGTCTGTGCCTGTAATTATAACCAACTGGGAGACCAGGACAGAGGTTCACAACAGTAAGACCTTATCAAAAATACCTTTCTCTCTCTCTCTCCCCCCCTCCCACTCTCTCCTCCTCCTGCACTCCCATATGCTCTGTCATTAAAAAAAAAAAAGAAAAAGAAAAAGTAAAAGAAGAATTTTTTTTTAATTAAGAAAAAGAATAAATCCTAAAAAATTAAATTCTGACAAGAGCAATTTTTAGATGTAATACAAAGGGAAATTCCTGAAAAAATTAATCTCAGAAAAGCCCATGACACTACAAAGAAGCTTTCAAGCCATTTCATGAGCAAACATAGAAACTAGCTAAACTTTGGGAAACAGCACAGGAAAATGTCTAAGTTTTAAAGGTATAATTAAGAAAAAAGAAAAATGAGATATGGATTGAACCAATCCTTAAAGAAGTTGGTGTAATATGAAGAAGAGAGAATAGAAACATGCCAGCTATGATCCAGAAACTGGAAGAGATATGGAATTCCAGTTTAGAAAATAAGATAGTCAACTTTTAAAAAGGATTTTTCCAGCTTAAGTGACTTCCACTCAGTACTAAAAGGTCTAATCATGACAGAACTCATTTTGTAGTCTTGGTGAATTAATGGCTATTTGAGAAATGTCTTATTATGCCAGCAGAACAATGTCCTGTTCAAAACTTCCATCTTTGCCGCAGACAGGGTTTGTAAACAATGGCGGCTAGAGGACTAGGTCTCACGGCTTCTGTCCAGAGCTGTTTACACTGTGCTGGGGGCAGCCCATCCACAAGCAGGCTATCCACACCTTTGCTGTGAAGCTCAAAAAGCTGAGCTACCTGTCATGAAAGGAAAGTCCAATTGAGGAAAATGGCCTAACCAGGGCTGGATGGTGGTATAATGGTAAAATACAACTCACTTCAAAGCTGACCTATGAGGAAGGGGACCAGGTTTGCACCCTGAAATCCCTCTGAGTATGCTGGCACACATGTGTCCATGAACTGGCACTGGTCAAGACTGGGGTTGGTTTTCAGTGTCAAGACCTTGTTGGAAGTGTTATGTCTCTGTTTCTCTCACTCACAGGAAAAAAAAAAATACACATTTTTCAAAATGGTAAGGCCAGAGGGCTAGCAGATGTCACAGGGGTTAAGGCATTAGACTCCCACATGGCCAATTGTGGTTTGAGTCCTGGACCCTACAGCTTGAAACTCATGCCAGGTGCATGTGTGCCCAAAATCCCAAGAGGAGAATGGAGGAGAAGAGATTGCAGTGTGGCCAGCCCCCCACTCCCGCCCAAGGGGGTGATTTCTCACTGTCTCTCTCTGTCTCTCTGTCTCTCCAAAGATCACACATGCCCTATAAGCAAAAATCTCTCTCAAAAAAAAAAAATGGTAGGGCAAGACTAGTGATTAGGGTGAGCTTAATTACACATGACCAACTATGTGATTTGGGTCCCAGACCTTCTGGCTTGAAACACATGTCGGACACACAACTTCTGGCAATTAAAAAAAAAATGGTCATGTAGAGTCATGGCTGGGGGGGGCCTGGCTCCAAAGATCACACATGCCCTATAAGCAAAAATCTCTCTCAAAAAAAAAAAATGGTAGGGCAAGACTAGTGATTAGGGTGAGCTTAATTACACATGACCAACTATGTGATTTGGGTCCCAGACCTTCTGGCTTGAAACACATGTCGGACACACAACTTCTGGCAATTAAAAAAAAAATGGTCATGTAGAGTCATGGCTGAGGTGGCCATGCTGAAGCTGAAATGACAAGGTTGCAAAAAGTCAGAGGAAGCCTTTAGGGAGAGAGACGGGAATGCATGGGCATAGTCAGGGAGAAGCAACACAGCCTTAATAAAGGAGAGGGAGGAGAGGCCACCCAGCTGAGTTGGTTCCTGCCCCTCGCCCAACCCCAGCTTCTCTGTCTCTCCCATATGCCAAGGGGGTCTCTTACTCTCCCCACAGTAGAAGTCCCTGCACAAACACAGATCCTGTTCACATGGCTCAGTTTGAGTACATTTAATAGCCTGCAATTAAGAGCGTAAAACAGAACAATAAAAACTGGGAGAGGTTCCAGAGGTCTGAAGGGAAAATGTTTTAATTTCTAACATGTGGAAAAGATTCACTGTGGAATCTCACAGATAAGAATGATTGACAGTAATTTTTGGAAAAATTCTAAATTAGACACAAAAAGCAATTTGTCAGCATATAGCAAAAATAGAGGTGATTGTGAGGTGATAAACGACCACTACTTATCTATGAAGCAGCCACACTAAAATGACCTCATCTTCTCTCTGTGAGAGTACAGATCTGAGGGCTGCATGGACATTCCCTCACAATGCCTGTGCTGACAGAAAGTTATAAAAGTGTGTCCATGGGATCTGGGTGCTATGGCTAATTGTATCAGCCTGAAGCCACAGGGCCTGGTCTAAAGCATGACTTTATAATCTCTGTGGCAATGAACTACCTGTAGGCCTTACTTTTCCCCCCTGTGAAATGGAGATAATATTTCCTACATTATAGTGTTGCTGTGAAAGTTACCTAACAAATAATATACGCTTATTATTAATACCTAATTATCTGAGTAGTGCTTTCCCCCAAGCATTGAATAATAGATCCATTTTAATCAAGAAGAATCTATCACATTAGAGCATTTGAAGCAGGTGCTATCTTGCTTAACATTTTTATCAATTATTTTTGATGAGGTAGTAAGCCAACAGCTAATAAGTCTATATGCAAATGAATAGTGCTCGAAGGAGTAATGAATGAGGATTTAGGGCTATGGTGATGTGATTGAATTCTGACACAAAATCTAATATAGCTTACTAGGAATAATACCGATATGTAGATTTTTGTCATCATATAAGCTAAGGTTATAAAACCATAGCAATTCATAGTGACCTGGAGATTATAGGCCTTGGTATAAGTCAACATTATGACTTGGCTAACAATAAAGCCCCATTTAACTTCAGCCTACAATACCATAAATATATGAACCAGATGATAAAGTCCCAACCAACACAGGCCTGGCCAGATAGAGTGTTGCCTCCATTTTGGGATCACATTTTAGGAGGCGATGGCATACAGAATACTCATGGTTTGTCCTGTGAAAGCTTGTCATGTGGGGCCAGTTAGAGAAATGAAGGGTGAGGATTGAAGAAAAGAGGCCATAACTTCCTCCAGGTAATTCAGACTGTAAATTCATGGACTTGGACTTCCATCTACACTCACTGTTTCCCTTCATGCCTTTTCACACTGCAATATAGCTCTTATTCTTGCTATCCCATAAATCCTGCTCTGTCCAAAGCCACGTTGATCTCCAAGTGACACTCCTCAATCCTGACCTCTCTTGACCACATGAGAGCCTCGCCATGTGGATTGCTGTACCTACAGTACTCTCTCCCTTCAGGTTCCATGACACAACACTTCCCGTGTCCCTCCTTCCTCCGCTCAGCGCACACACGCTCTCTGTGGATTTAGTACATCCCCCAGTTTCCTATACATCTCTGTGCTAATTTCTTCCGCATCTATCACTTTCATTTGTGTATTCAATCACCTATTAGAAAACTTCTCTTTCACATGGAGACTCAGATTCAAAATAAAAACAAAAAGTGAAATCAAGTTGTAAACTACAGATAAAATCCTTCATGTTGATTTCTCGTATTTGCATGGGCAATGCGGCTTTACTCCTTTAAGCAAAAACCCTTTCTCCTACTGACTATTTTATTTCCAAATCTGTTTTGCATTTTGTTTTGCCCAGAGGAAAAAAAGTAATAAAGGATGGATTTGCTTCCCAGTGAGATCTTTGCCAACCTATACCTCTTAGCAAGGTTGGGAACAGCGTCTGACCAGCACCTAATCAAGCTCTTTTATAGTTTCAGTTTTGTGAATTCAAAATAACTAAATTTTGGCTGTAGTTACAGTCACTCAATTAGCACTTGGCTCAGCCACTTGAAAAAAACCTTTTAACTAGAAGTTATTAAATAATAGGGACTAGATTTTTTTTGTTTGTTTCTGACTTTTCTCTCCTTAAATGGTTATTTGTGCTTTCAAAGTTTCCATCATAGACCAGCCATTGTACCTATTACTCTAGTCTTGCCCTTTGGCTTACAGGGATGGAAAAAAATCTCTACTCCCCTGGCAACAGTGTCATTCTTTGGAAGCCTTTCCTGAACTTTTGGTTCTCATTTGGTATTTTTGCTGCTTTCACCACTGATGTTGCACAAGAGCCATGGCACAGATGTAACAGGCAGACATATCCTCTACGAGAGGCCCCTAATTAGCTGCTCTGCAGTTATTGGAAAAAGTATTTTTTCATTTGAGTTTTCAAACACCTCCAAAAATTAACTGACAGACTTTTTGTTACTATTCCATCCTAAGCAAGTCCAAAGAAGTAGAGGCCAGTTTCTGGAAATGGTTCGTCTCATTTCCTCTACACTC
>NW_006160168.1:2038858-2041521 GCF_000334495.1 Tupaia belangeri chinensis | reverse complement strand
ATGGTTCGTCTCATTTCCTCTACACTCTTTCTGCCAAAGCCTCCTTTAAAGTTCAATTCAAAAGATTTCTCCTTTGTGCAGCTTTCTCCAAGGTACTTGATCGAATCACCATTATGGCTCTTAGCATATTGCAATACATGCAGTGATCTACAAGGTTGTGAGGAGTTTTGGTTTGTGGTCAAAGTTACTGAATTACACTGAATATACAGGGACTATACAAAAAGACCAGTTTGGAATTGTGTTCTTTCACATTAATTAATATCTATCAGTAGACTAATGCTAAAATATGACTGTGAGATTTAATTTAACCTAAACATATTAAACTTCTGTAAAGTTCCAGCCATATAAGTAGTGCCTGGGTTACAAAGTTAGTAGGAAACAGCTCACACCTTCAAGAAGCCCACAGTCCAATAGGGCATAAGGACAGGCACAAACTGTAAAAATAGATATGATTGATTGCTGTGTTCATGGTATAAACAAGGGTTTTGAAAGCAACTCTTCTGTCTTCTCTAAACCGTGAACAAGAGCTCACCATGTGAAGAAAAAGATGGCTGCTTTAGGTTAATGGAATGAGATAAATATGCCATTAGCAAGCTGGTGATGATCATTTGAACTGTCAATCAAGGAGGGTAGAATTTAAAACCACTGTCAAGTTCATGCTTGTAAGTTTGTTTTATATTGTGTCATATTTTCTTAGAACACTGGTAAGTATAGCTTTCTAATGTCTAAACCTGTGCCTATAATTTTTATAATATTTTGTTTTTCCATATACAAGGCAAGTTTTTTTAACCCAAAATATTAGCCCTAAGAAACAAGAAAATCACCTTATATTTAGGACTTCACAAAGTCTCTCAAAATAAATGATATTCTCCTTTATTTTCATAAACAAAGAACATTTTGTTTTGTTTTGTTTTCTGAAAATATGATCTCAGAGTTGCAAGTGCTGGATGTTGGTGGTTTTTGCAAGCATGCCTTCTAAAAATCACTGATAACCTTAAAAGAGCTATACTAAGTCATGTGTTGTGGATAGGTGGGAAAGGTGGGGGAAATGCACAATAGCAGAGTGAATACCTGTCACTTCAGGAACGATTTCTAGTGAAGACATCACATGAATTCAAGAACTATGATATATTGACAATATAAATAAAATAGAGATGATGTATTAAAGGACTGGTTCTGTGGTTTGGTGGTTAAGACAGACAGAGCTGACATGGCTGACTATATAGATTGAGTTCCAGATCCAGTAGCCTGAGAAACACTCCAGGTGGGTATATGTGCATGCCAAAACCCCAAAAAGAGATAAAAAGAGAGAGAAAAAATACTTTAGTGTATTCATTCCCCAGGAAGGATACATTCTCCTCTCTATTTTCTTACTCTCTCTAGCAAATGCATGTCCTTTCTAGCACCAAAAAAAGAGAGAGAAAGAGAGATAATATAGGAGATGACACAAAATAAGATTTCATTAATGATGAAAAATAAATGTCAAATATATATAAATAGTTTGAATAAAATTATTTCATGAAGTGTGAAGGAGAAACCAATATTTCTAAATTAATATAAAATGTTCAATTTTATGTAAGAAAGTATAATTATAATATTAATGTAAGTAAAATTAAATAGCTTCCTAACTTGTTAATCTATAGCCCTAAAAGTTACATATTCAAGTTAGCAAAAAATCCTTTTTATATCAAATTTCTTATTATAAAAATAGATCACCTCATGTTTTAGGTTGATTAATACTCGAGCAACTTTTGTTGCATAGCATTACATAGCGTTAGATGACTGTTACTAGTGGTCATTACTGTAACAAAGTTCATTTTATAAAAAGGAAAATGAACTAAAATGAACTTAAATTTAAAAATGAAAACAATAATCAAAGTCATGATGCATAGTACCACAGATACTAAATAAAGTACCACATTTAGTACCATAGGTACTAAATAAATTTAAGGTACCCAAACATTTTCTGATCTATTAATAGAGAAAAAGTGAAACAATGAATAGAAAACACAAAAATAACCAATAAAACATAAAAGTTATTCCTCTATTCCTGCATAATTTAAATTATATGAGGTCAATCAGTCTAGAAGTTACATTGAAACGTAAAAACATAGTTTTTTTTGTAACTATAATTTAGCAGAATAAATATCCTTAATATCAAGATGATGCATTGAAAGAGACATGAAACACATCTCTTCAAATGTGAAGGGTGGTCAGCATGTCACAGATATACAAGGCAGGGTTCCATAGATCATAATGACTTTTATCTTAGTTTGACTTAATGTGAAAAAGCAGTGATTAATGGAGCTTCAAAATACATACCTCTAAATAATCAGTGGAGCAATTCGTGTGATGTTCCAATTCAAATGCTAGAAATGTGTAGTTCACAGTGTTGCCAGTAGTTGCTTGAATGGTCCAGTTGCAACGCTGATTGGCAGAATAAGGATGTGGATAATTTATACTCTCCAAGATTCCATATGTTTTATTAACTATTACCACATTCTCACATGCTGGAAAAAATAAGCATGATTTTTAAGAACTACACACACACACACACACACACACACACACACACATATATATATATATATATATAATTGTTTTAATATATATGTGAGATTCTCCTTCAAGTAAACACCAAATTAAAAACATATATATATATA
>NW_006160168.1:2030399-2038600 GCF_000334495.1 Tupaia belangeri chinensis | reverse complement strand
TATATATATATATGTAAAATATACACTTTCACATATATTTGGCGAGGCAGTTTTACAATGAAAAGGTCTCTATGTGAAATAATACTTATATGAATTCAAACTTTTAAGTGTCATAAAAATTGACCAGCCACATTAAAATAGGCATCAAAATCCTGAGAATTGGTGAAAGCAGAATAACGTATTTCTACTTATAGATCAGCATGATTATTTGCTTGTTTAGAAAAACATGTTAATATTCTGTGCTTCTATATTCCTAACTAACATGTAGAAGAGAGAGAAATTCTGACCTTTAAGTTTAACAGTTTAAAAATAACAAAGTCCTATGTGAATAACAAAATGGCTTGTTGAACATTCAAAAGTCTGCATGAAATTCACAATAAAAGCTCTCTTATTCTTTAGTGAGTCATCAGGAAATATCAAGAGAATAGAGGGAGTATAAAGGATTTAAAAAAGAAATGAAAATCTTCAATTTTGAAAAAGAATCTTCAATCCAACGGTAGCATTTTCTTGAGCTGAGTTTTTAGCAAAACCACCTAAGTACCTCTCGGTATGTATACCTCTAGGAAGAAATGCCAAATTCAGTCAATCCTAATGATGTAACCGGGACATACACTTGCCTTTATTCAACTCTTTTTTCATATTATCTTTATGATATGCAGTAAAAGAAAATGAGAAAATACACATTACATTGAAAGAGTTGTCCCTGGAAAATGTGGTTCATGGAAGTATTTCAACTATAAATTGCTTTCTGAAAGTAACTGGAATACCATCTATAAACTCTGGTTTTGAAGAGAATATATTTGTGGCTCTTTAAAACCTTCCTTTGTTGGCATGGGGGTGATACACCATTTCTCTTTTTTAAAAAAAATCAGGTCACAGTTTGTCTACAAAGGATTTCTAAAGAATAATTCTGTCATTTCAGATGCCTGCAATGGTTATACCCATCAGGCAGACAAGTATATCATCTGTCAAAACATAGTAGAGGGAAACGTATTCAAGCACTAAGGAACTTCAAAAGTTTGTGGTAGGCCAGCCAGTGTTGTGGTGGTTAAGGCCTCAAGGGTGAATGCATGGTTCCAGTCTAGGACAAGCAGCTCTCTTGAAAGGAGAAATAGAGGAGAAGGAGTTGTGGCATGGCCATCCCCCCATGGGGTTGTTTTCTCACCTTCCCTTTCTTCCTCTCTCCAGTGAGCCCAGTGGGGGGGAAAAAAATTGTGGAAAAAAAATTAAATCAAAGTGCAACTTTATTTTGGAGCAAAAAGTTTTTGAAATCCATGCATTTCTTTCATAATATACAATTTCAATAAACTTTTTGAAGACTCTCTCTTAACCATATTGGGTAGCTCTCAGTACTCAAAAACCATGTTGTCTGAAAACCTCCAGTATCAAATTGCAAATCTGATAGAAAATCTAAATGGTTATTAGCACTGATTTCTACCTTTAGGGGCCCATTTTCCATATGTATTAATTTATTCCTTCAGCTCTCTAAAATTATGAGAGAAAAATAAAATATCACAGGAATAAAAAGAAACAGGATCCTTAAATAGCAATCTGGTTGTAACCAAGACATAAATTCATACAACAATAAAATGAGAGAATGACTATATGCTGAAGCAGATGTATCCCTGGTAGAACTGAGGAAAGCTTTTCATATGCTGCATACACTTTGGAAGAACAAAACTATGTATTAAAGCTCAGTATTAAAAATTATCTAGAATTCAACCTAATCCCCGGATGCAAGCAAATATGAACCTTTAAATTCACACAGTAATACTTTTTCAAAATCTAAGCAATATTATCTATTTAGATTTTTTGTGTAATTTTTCAGTTCAAGTTCTTAGATAATTGTGCAGAACTGTAGGCAAACTTAGATTTAGTAGGGCAAATAATTATACTTCAAAAATGCAACTAAATTATTTATTAAATAGTATAAATTCAAAAGAACTGTTTTCTTGAATGTCTTCTTCATAACTAACTTCAAAAAGTATATAATTCTAGAGCTAAAAGAGAGCTTTAGAGGCTTTTGAAGATGGGGAACAAAAACTAATGTGAGAGAATACATATACAATAGAATAATGTTAAATTAGAAGTCTGTGATGTGTGATACAAAGGAACGCTTAGTCAGTAAGCTCTTACATTGATCTTCAGCTGAATTTCTACTCTCTCAACACATTAAATATTCTCCTAAATTTCTATAGTTTGCCAAATGCTTTATTTACATGGGATTAAATATAATACTTAAGCATTTCTCCCTCAAATGGAGTTTAACATCACAAACTAAGCTTAATTTCAATGGCTCAAATCAATGAGTTATACTTTTTTCATTAAGATTCTACAGGCCCTGAGGAGGTGCTCTACGTACTTACTCTGCTGGTATTCCAGGAGAAAGCCACCTCCTTGCTGACCTTCATCTGTCCTCAGTTTTAAAAATATGCTATCTCCACTGGACCGGATGAGAGATGGCTTCTCATCCCCACAAAGCTGAGCTAGCAGATGAGAGCTGGTACTTGGGCCATCATATACCTTTAATAAAACATTTCACATATTAGATGTTTGCAGCTATACATGCTAAAGGACTCTGTAGTACAGAAATAGGAAGAAATACATATATGATACAACAAAACATAGCCCTGAAATCCTGAAATAAAATATATTTGAAAATTATATCAATATGTCTGTAAACTCAGGTCATGATCTCAGATAAATATGTACATCTTTAAACATGTGAAATGAGGTTAATATCTGATGAGTGAACATGAAAGTCTAATAAATATTTCTGAGCCCATAGGTGATGCTAATTAATCTTTCTTTTTGAGTCCACAGCTAATACTTTATGATACTTTAATACATTTTTATTTATATTTTTTCAAAGACAATGGTGAATTGCTGCTACTATAAACAGTCAAAAGTGAAAGACCTAATCTTCCTGTCTAGTTTATCAAAATATTTCTCTAACTTATCATATTTCAATGAGTTTATAGAAAATACATAATGATTATGACAAATTTCTTAACCTCCTTGAGAAGATTTTAACCATATCTTGTGTGTGTGTCTCACTCTGTGTGTGTGTGTGTGTGTGTTTGTGCTTGTGTCTACGTGTGTACATGCTATGTGGTGTATTTTCAGACAGGACTGCACTATGTCATGGTCCTCCTGCTTTAGCCTCCCTAGTAGCTGTGTCTACAGTAGTGCACCAATGTCCCAGGTTTTTTGAGAGGAGAAGGTGAGAGGTGGGATAGAAACACAGTCAGAGCCTCTTACACGGCCTCAGCCTGCTGAGCAGCAGTGTCCAGAGCATATTACAGTGGATGGGCTTTAACTATATCTTAATAGTCCATATTCAATAGATTTTAAATATTTAGCGTATCAAGCCATTTGGCATATACTTAGAAGATTCATTCTTACCATGTTTAAGTTTGCTGACATTTTTTATGTTCTATTTAAATGCTCCCCTTTCCTGAAATCTTGAAAATAAAAATAAATGTATCGTGGATGTTGGGTGAGATAGAAACAGTGAGTGACATAACTGAAATATTATACATACAGCCAGATAATCCAAAGTGCAGTTTGGGTGATGCTCCAAGTGGAACTCTTCGAATTTCAGTTCAAATGGGCTGCCGTGGCTGGATTTCAACAACCAGTAGCACTCAGAGCTATGGTAGTAGGGCATTGGGTAGTTGGGAGATGTGAACGTGCCTTTGGGAGTGGTCAGATTGCCTCCACAACCTGTAGGTGAAAAGAATGGAATGAAGCAAGCTCTTTTATTTTTCATCAAATTAATCTTAATATCCTTGATGGCCAAGAAGAGTAATACACTGGATGCACATGCGCACAGGCCCAAAATCCCTAGAGGAGGGAAACATGGAGAAGGGATTGCAGCATGACCATCCCCACTACCCTGGGTAGGGGTTGCCTTCACAGGGATGCCTGGGTAGGGAATGCCTTTCTCTCTCTTTTTCTCTCTCTTTCTCTCCAGCAAGCACACATACCTTATAGAAATTTTTTTTAATTAATCTCTTCTGTAATAAACTGATGCTATTATAGTCTCCTTTAAATCAAGTTGCAAAGCAAACCTATGTGAAACAGTGAGTGACATAACTGAAATATTATACATACAGCCAGATAATCCAAAGTGCAGTTTGGGTGATGCTCCAAGTGGAACTCTTCGAATTTCAGTTCAAATGGGCTGCCGTGGCTGGATTTCAACAACCAGTAGCACTCAGAGCTATGGTAGTAGGGCATTGGGTAGTTGGGAGATGTGAACGTGCCTTTGGGAGTGGTCAGATTGCCTCCACAACCTGTAGGTGAAAAGAATGGAATGAAGCAAGCTCTTTTATTTTTCATCAAATTAATCTTAATATCCTTGATGGCCAAGAAGAGTAATACACTGGATGCACATGCGCACAGGCCCAAAATCCCTAGAGGAGGGAAACATGGAGAAGGGATTGCAGCATGACCATCCCCACTACCCTGGGTAGGGGTTGCCTTCACAGGGATGCCTGGGTAGGGAATGCCTTTCTCTCTCTTTTTCTCTCTCTTTCTCTCCAGCAAGCACACATACCTTATAGAAATTTTTTTTAATTAATCTCTTCTGTAATAAACTGATGCTATTATAGTCTCCTTTAAATCAAGTTGCAAAGCAAACCTATGTTACATAGGAAGAGCTAGCCTGTAATACCAATTCATATCTTCCTTTTTTCTAACCCATATGACCAGTTTAACAAAATCCACAGGGAACTAGAATTTCTTCCCTTTGTTCTTCAACAACAAGGCTGCCGTTAATTCAAAAACATTTGCAATATTGCATTTTACTGCAAAAAGTGATAACAAAACACAACTGGGACAAAAATGGACAAGTGATAATGGCCAGACTACAGTAATACAAAAATCAAGAAGCCAAGCACGTTTAATTATCCAATAAAAGACAAATCTTTGCTATTTACCTGTTGTTGATCCATCCCAATAAGCAGAGAATCCAGAACTTGAGATAATTAAGTCACTCTTAAATTTTATCCATAGTTTGTTACTATGAGAGATGATTCTGGGAGGCCTATTTGAGCCACAATATATTCCCAAGGATGGTGAAGTTTCATAGCCTCCATCTCTGTGACAGCATACAAAAAAGGAAACTTAACAGGTATTGATAATTTTACCATATAACCATTTATCATAATTGGAAGTCCAGGATTGCAAGCAGACTAGTTTATCGTATCAGTCAACTTCTTCTAAAATTATTCTAAAATATACAATTTCAAGTCTTTAATTTTTGCTTTACTAAATAGTATTTGAAAAACTTAATAAAGAATACCTATTATTGGGACCAGCAGAGAGCAAATGGTTATGTCACTGGACTCCCATATAGTTTGACTGCAGTTCAAGTGCTGGACCCAGCAACTTGAAACTCAAGGCAGGTGCATGTACACGTGTGCCCAGGATCCCCAGAGGAGAATGGAGAAGGGACTGCAGTATGGTCATGCTCTCCCAGGAGGTGATTTCTCGGTTTCTGTCTCTCTCTGTCTCTCTGGTAAGTGCACACGCTGTATAGCAAAAATTCCTCTCTAACAAACAAACAAACAAAAAAAGAATACCTACTATTTAAGGGTGGCATGGAATTTTTAATCAAGTACAAACTTACAAAATGTGTTTACTCTTTTCTCTCTCAATTATTACCTCTGAAAAATGAGTCAGTGTACACAGGATAAAGAAATGATAATTATTAAAAGTATAAACAATTGCTGCTTAATTATACAAAGAAATCTTAACTGTTTTCTTTCTAATTTGGAAATTTTCAAAATTTAACATATCAAATTTGACATATTTTACAAAATTGTGGAAGTAATTCTTTCTCTAAAAAAAGATCTTTTGAGATCTTAAACCCAGCTTAGAATCTATAGTTTTAAAGTTAAAGGAAAAAAAAAAGCTTTACTCAACATTAAAGTCTAGTGATTAAATTCTATAAATTTAGAAAATTATTGAATTTTAGCATGATATGGTACAATTATAATTTATTTTGGTACATTACTTTATATTATAAAATAAAATTTATTAAAAATATAATAAGGGCTATCCCTATAACCTAATGTTTAGGGAGTTAGATCCCACATGTCCAACTGTGGTTTGAATCCCAGTCCTAGTGGTTTGGGGAATTAGCCAGGCATCTGCATGCATGCTCAAAGTCCAAGTCCAAACAGCATAGAAAATGGAGGACAAGGATTCTGAGAATGACCACAACTGATTTGGGGGGCTTACTTCCTTCCAACACACACTTGCCTCTTTGTTCTGGTGAACATAGGTACCATCTAGCTATTTAAAAGAATATAAGATCCCAGACTTGAAATGTCAAGTAAGAAAATCTGACACAGATACACACCAAAATTATTAGCTTAATTCAACTTGATGTAAATGGTATGGGAAAATATCAATATATAAGTTAATTTATCTTTAGTAGAAATATAACTTTTTATTTTTCAGAGAGATTTTTGTCATAGGGTGCATGCACTCGCTGGAGAGACAGAGAGATGAAAGCGAGAAATCACTCCCTGGGGAGGTGGCCACACTGCAATCCCCTCTCCGCCATTCTCTTCTTAGGATCATGGGCATGCACACAGGTCTGGCATGACTTTTAAGCCTTTGGGTCCAGGACTTGAACCGTGGTTGACTATGTGGGAGTCCAGTGACGTAACCATTATGCCATCTGTTGGTCCCCTATTAATAATATAACTTTTTAAACACATTCATTCAAAGTGCCAAGTAATCAAAAAAAGTTTTATACTAATATTCACAAGCCTAGAATTTTCTCATTTGAACACAAAAAACTTTATAAAATTGCTACTTTGCCACATTTTTATGATATAATTAGTTTTAACGGGAAAACAGTCTATAATTTAATTTGATTTTACATAAAGAAAGAAGGTATTCGACATTAGAAACCATCTACTTTCAGAATAGTAGTACATCTGTTTTCTTTGCCTAATTAGAACCTGGAGTTTATTTTCAAATATTTCAAAAGTAATCATTTCAAAATAACCACTGAATCCTATCCAGTTTTCCGCTTTTAAGTTAAGATTCAAATGACAAATTTTATCTCTTTCAAGAAAATACACAGCAGAGAGCTATACAGGGAATTTTCGTATTTTTCCCTTAATCTTTCTAGAAAAGATTATTAATAAAAATAAACAATGAAAAAGATTATAATGAAATAAAGTCATTTACTTGATTTCCACAAAATCTGCTATACACTTTTCACTAATGGCTTCCTCTAAGGAGAAGTCTGTGAAGTGCAATGCAATCTGTTGGGTGGTTTCCACTGTGATCCTATAAATGCACTCGTAGTTGTTGGGATAATTTCTGGGGAAACCTGGGGATGTAAATGTCCCATATTCATCTGTATAGTCTTCCAAGCATGCTGTGAAAAGTAACAGACATCAAGAGAGAATAAATAATATTATGCTACATTTGTAATACATTAAGTAATTTACACTTCATTAATCTGTGCCAATGTACTTACTATCAGTAGGCCATTCTGGAATGTTGAAAGATGATTTTATGTTGAAAAAGGTTTTGAAATATCAGAAGTAAAACAATTTTTTTTGAGGTTTTAGCTATAAGGCGCGTGCACTCGCCAGAAAGACAGAGACAGAGAGAGAGAAAGTGAGAAATCACCCCCCCAGGGGGGATGGCCACGCCACAATCTCTTCTCCTCCATTCTCCTTTCAGGATCTTGGACACGCACGCACATGCGCCCTGAGTGAGTTTAAGCCACCGGGTCCAGGACTTAAACCGCGGTCAACTACATGGGAGTTCAGTGACATAGCCATTACGCTAACTGCTGGTCCCAGAAGTAAAACAATTATTAACAATAAACCTAAACTATTGGATCATCAGAAAATTCGTAACGTATTTTTGCATTGAAAAACAGGAAAAATACTTTTCTGATGACACAATATGTAGTAAAAATTGTTACATATACTTTGAGTGAACAACTTTTTATGATCTTGGAAGTGTTTTTATCTAATCCATGAAAATTACCATAAACATTTTAAAAATTGGGCTGAATAACAGTAATTAGAGGAGGCTTAGAAATAATTCAGTCCAACTCCTTAAATAGCTTTGTTTAAAATGTTTTTCACCATGGTATGTATTCATGAGAAATGACAGAGCTGGTACCTGAGCTAAGGGATGAAAAATTGGAGAACAGTCTC
>NW_006160168.1:2017248-2030148 GCF_000334495.1 Tupaia belangeri chinensis | reverse complement strand
CGAAAGCCCTTCTCAAACACTGACAAGTTATACAATCTTGGGCAAGTTACATTACCTCTTGAGCCTTACTTTCTTCATCTCTAAAGTGGAGATGGGTTACCAGCTCTGAGTATAGGTATAAGAGTTTGAGAAAATTTAATTAAAGGACTTAGTCTGTTGTTATGTTTCAAAATATAACGGGTATAAGAAAAGTATCATTTTTTTTCATCTAGCAAATATATAACTTTATAGGGAGAAAAGCAATATCTCTGAACTTAATGACCATATGTCCTGAAAGGTTCAAAATTCCTCTTACCACACACTGAATTCTAGACAATGTTCATGTTTCTTTTTTTGACAATTATAAGTGACTCTTTCTTGAATAATCTTAATTCTGAAAATATTACTGCTAAGCTTTGGTTTCCTCTTGTGCATTGCAACAAAACACAAATAATTAAATTTAAATTTGCTCCCATATAAGGATAGTTATCCTTATGTTGCATTAATGCTTATGATATCAATAAAAAGCACAAACATAAAAACCGTCTATGACTTTTATTTTATGTTGCCAAAAGAAAATTCATATCCAATAGCAAATGAGCTTGTATTATGCTTTAAGAATATTTACAAAGAGATGAAGAAAAGTACGCTTCTTCTATCTCCTGTATTCAATTGAACTAGTAAATAGAAAAGCATATTTCTGAAGATCAAAAACAACTGATGGCAAAACTCATGCATTTTTCTCTCTGACCAACCTCGAAAGAAAAAAAAAAAAAAAAACGCATTTGAACTGTGAGCAATTCCTTTTAGAGGCTAGGACAACTGAAGATTTTCTGTTCAGTCTTCACCCTCCAAATCCCAGTCTAGAGTGGTGGGGCATCCTCTGTATTCTTCTGTCTCCCTAATGTTTTTATTATTTTTTTACCTTTAATGTAAAGTATTTTCTTGGCTGTCTGATCTTCCTTTATCTGGCCAGTTTTCACCTTTTCCTTCTCTATTTAGGAGAGACAAAAGTGCAGGCCCTTTGAGAAGACATCTGCATTCAAGCTGTGAGTAATCCCTTTCACGCAGCATGCTCACGCAACACAGTTTTCACTTTATGCTTTTTTTAAAAAAATTTTTTATTGTTTTTTTCTTTTATTGATTTCTTTTCCTTTTTCTTTTACCTTTATCACTTTGCTGCTCAGCCTCCACACACTGAGTGTCTAGACAGGTGTAGGTGCACAGTAGCCAAACATCTGAATATTATTAGAGTCAGAATAATCCTTAATTCCCACGGAATCTGCTGCACAAAGGCAAAAAAAACTGAACTGCAGAGAGACTGCAGATCACCTTCTCCTGCACGCCTCTGAATGCTTAACTGAACTTTAAGAAATTAGGTAGAAACATATAATCTATCAGATGACCAGAAACCACCAAAGAGGCACAAGAAATATGAGAAACCAAGAAAATATCTCTTCCCCAAGGGAAAAATACAATTTCTCATCATCCACAGGTAGTACAATGGTACCCATGGAAATGTCACATAAACAATTTAGAATATTGGGGCCGGCAGGTAGCGTAGTGGATAAAGGCACTGGATTCACGCATGGCCAACCATGGTTCTAATCCCAGATTTGGTGGCTTGCTCTCTCACTTTCCCTTTCTCTCTCTCTCTGTCTCTGTCTGGTCAAATTAAAAAATAATAGTGATAATAACAAAGGAATTAAACAAATAATTTTTTAAACAAAGAATTTAGAATATTCATAGTGACGAAGCTAACAGAAGATGCAAGAGAAGAGAGATAATGAACTCCAGAAGATGCAGGAGTAAAGAGACAATGAGTTCCAGGAGGTGAGGAAGTTCTTACATGATCTGAAAGAGGAAACGCATACTATAAAAAAAAAAAAGAATCAAATGAAACTATTAGAGATGAAGGCTATAATACAGGAAATTAAAACCTCCCTTAAGAGCATTAAAAGCAGATTAGATCATGAGGAAGATAAAATCTCAGATGTAGAAAACAGAATTTCTGGCTTAGAAAAATTCACCACAAAGACTGAGAAAATAACCAAAAAAATAAATAAATAAGTAAATGAGAATTATATACATGAAATACTAGACACCATTAAACATCCAAACATCTGGATAATTGGTATCTCAGAAAGTGAAGAAACTAATAATGGCATTGATAATCTATTCTATGAAATCCTGGAAGAAAACTTTCCAAACCTAGAGAGGCATTCAAATATTAAGACCCAAGAAATACAAAGGACCCCCAATAGAATCAACTCAAGTTCTTGAAGGCACATCATACCAAGATTGACCAAAACCACAGACAGAGACAAGATACTAAAACTGACAAGAGAGAAACATCAGGTTACTTATAAGAGATAATCCATCAGGCTAACAGTGGACCTCTTATTGAAAACAATGCAAGGAAGAAAGGAATGGGAAAATATATTCAAAGTGTTAAGTGAAAAACAACTTCAACTGAGAATACTATACCTGGCAAGATTGTCCTTTTTATTTATTTATTTATTTTTGGAGAGGTTTTTGCTGTAGGGCATGTGCGCTCACCAGACAGACAGAGAGAGACAGAGAGACAGAAAGCGAGAAATCAACCCCCACCGGGGATGGTCACACCACAATCCTTTTTCCTCTATTCTCCTCTCGGGATCTTGGGCACGCACGCACACACGCCCGGCGTGAGTTTTAAGCCACCGGGTCCGGGACGTGAACCGCGGTCGACTATGTGGGAGTCCAGCGACATAGCCATTACGCTAACTGCTGGTCCCAAGATTGTTCTTAATATGGGAAGAAAAGACAAGAACCTATCAGATAAACAAAACCTGAAAGAATTTACCAACATCAGACCAACTTTCCAAGAAGTTCTGAACAGAGTCCTATACCAGGAATACTGAAGACAGACACACAGAATTAAGAATTCAAAAAACCACCAAGAAAATAGGCAACTTAATGTTAGGGACAAGTCTGGAATTGAATATTAACTTCCAGAATTTAAATGGAAAGATTGGACCACAACAGAAGAGAGTTTAATTACATGAGACTGAACTGGTGAAATAGAATTTTATGACTTTTGATTAAAATATTACTGATTTTCTTCTCTGCCTTGTTTTCTAAACTTAAGGATTTTTGTCTTCTCTTAAGCCACTGATAAATTCATCTACCTACTCTTTGAACAGAATCCTAAACTTTTTTGTGGTTTTAAGTCTTAGCAAATTTCTCTTAATATTTTTTATTTTGATTTATTAAAGCTAAAACAGCTCTTCTTGAAATAGAAAAAGTACCTATTTAGTGACTGCAATAAGCTATATAGCCTCAGTCAGGTGCTACTTTACAGTATGTTCATTCTACTCATTGAGTTTTATGCCTAACATCAGATATGTGTTCACAGATATGAATATATCAGCTGAACTAGCTATCAAAAGTATTCAGATTAATTAAGATATTTAATGAATCAATAAAGTATGGGGAGGAAAGGGTATGGAATGCAACTGTAGATACCAAAGATGGTGTAGGAGGAGGGTGGGAAATGGCAGAGGATTAGAAGTAAGGAATCAAGGGAAAAAGGGGGGAAAAAAAGCAAAAATATATTGAAACAAGAAGTGGAAAATTATTTGTTGATGAAAACATGTATGTAATTTCCTTGATTAAGCCAATACATAGTGTATTATGGATGGGAAATCATATTTTGTATGTTGTGATGATGTACAGTGAATGAATGCAAAATAAATAAATCTAAAAAATAAGGGGGAACCAGCAGTTAGCGTAATGGCTATGTCGCTGGACTCCCACGTAGTCGACCGCGGTTCGCGTCTCGGACCCGGTGGCTTAAATCTCACGCCGGGCGCATGTGTGTGCGTGCCCAAGATCCCGAGAGGAGAATGGAGGAGAAGGGATTGTGGCGTGACCATCCCCCCTGGGGGGTGATTTCTCGCTTTCTGTCTCTCTGTCTCTGTCTGTCTGGCGAGCGCACACGCCCTATAGTGAAAACCTCTCCAAAAAAATAAAATAAAATAAAAAAATAAATAAAATAAAATAAAATAAAATAAAATAAAATAAAATAGAAGGGACCAGCAGTTAGTGTAATGACTATGTCGCTGGACTCCCACATAGTCGACCGCGGTTTGCATCCCAGACCCGGTGACTTAGAACTCTACCAGGCATGTGTGCATGTGTGCTCAAGATCCAGAGAGGGAAATGGAGGAGAAGGGTGTGGCCATCCCCCCTGGGGGGTGATTTCTCGTTTTCTGTCTCTGTCTCTCTCTCTCTCTGGCGAGTGCATGCGCCCTATTGCAAAAATCTCTCCAATAAAAGAAAAGAAAGAAATCTTGCTTTCCAGTGGTGACAACCTCCCCACAAGAACATGCCTCTCACAAAGAAACTCTTTCATCCCTCTCCAGAAGAGGAGAAGAGGAAACACAAGTAAAAGTGCCTGGTGCAGAACCCAAATTCCCACTTCATGGATGTGAAGTGCCCAGGACGCTATAAAATCACCACAGTCCTTAGCCAGGCACAAACTGTAGTTCTGTGTGTTGGCTGCTCCACTGTCCTCTGCCAGCCTACAGGAGGAAAAGCGAGGCTTACAGAAGGATGTTCCTTCAGAAGGAAGCAGCACTAAAAGCATCCTGACTCAAGATGAGCAGGAAACCATCCCAATAAACACATTTGGATTTAAAAAAAAAAAGTAAAGAAAATAAAGTAGAAGAAAATATACAAATGTCCTCTCTGGACCATTATTAAATCACAAACATATTTTTTAATATAATTACAAGAATTTTCAAATAAGTTTTTGTAACAGATCATTTAGCTCATTATCAAAGGGAAAACTAGAAACATATATAATTTTCCAACCTGCAAAACAAAGATGCTATCAGTCCCAAAAAATTTGAGCCTTAAGAATAGGATAAACCGATCCCATGGAGAGAAATGCACCTCATAGAGAGATCGTCAATTACTTCTAACTATTCCAGCACCTCCTTACTGTGTCTCATGAGATAATTTATGTAATTATTTGATTACGTTCAAATAAATTTTGGGCTACTCATAGCCTAGTGGTTAAGGGAACTGAATCCTATATAACCAATAGCACATTGATGTCACAGCCCCAGAGGTTTGAAAAATCATGCCAAGTATGTGTGCATGTGTATGTGTGTATGCTCCAAATCCAGACAAGATGGAGAAATGGAGGAGGGATGATTGTGGTACGACCACACCCCATTCAGCGATACTTTTTCTCTTCTCTTTCTCTTTGTCTTTCTCTCTGCCTTTTTGCCTCTCTCTGGCAAGCTTACACACCATCTGGCAATTAAAACTTTTTTTGAAAAAAAAAAAAAAGCCACTAACCTATAGGCTATACCTCTGAAATTCCTTATGAGACTTCTGGTTTCTGCATAATCCATATGACCCCTGAATTTCTAGATAGTTGCTAAATAAATAGCTAAGCCAGGAACCACTGTCTGCTTCTACTGGAGTACAATTACAGGTTTAATTTAGGAAAGAAAAAACTTCCCTAAAAAGACAACATTTTGATTCAAATTGCTGCTAGCTGGCAACAGTGACTGCTTTTCGCCCTCAGAGACAAGCAATACAAATAAACATGAGTAGAAGCAAAATAACTGTCAGAATTGTGCTTGGACATCAGTAATCATATTTTCAACCTGGCAAAGTCAGAATCCTTTACAGCTATAATGTAATTGCCATGAATGTCTCATTTTATCTTCCCTGACTTGACAAGACAGCAAAGTAGCATCATATCTGCTTTCTAGAGAGGGGAAGATGAGGAATCTAAGATACTTACAGATGAAATTCTGAAAATTATTTAACTCAAACATGGCCAAGTTAAATTCGAACCTAAATCCTCCCTTTCTAAATCCTACACTTTTTAATAATCCTTATTTTCTCTAGGTAGGAAATGTCAATTTAAGAATGAAAATAAGGGGACCAGCAGTTGGTATAATGGTTATGTCGCTGGACTCCCACATAGCCGACTGCAGTTCGCGTCCCGGACTCAGTGGTTTAAACTTACGCCGAGTGCGTGTGCATGCGTGCCCAAGATCCCGAGAGGAGAATGGAGGAGAAGGGACTGTAGCGTGGCCATCCCCCCTGGAGAGTGATTTCTTGCTGTCTCTCTGTCTCTCTCTGTTTGTCTGGCGAGCGCACACGCCCTATAGGGGAAAAAAAAAACTCTCCAAATTAAAAAAATAATGAAAATAAGTAGGGGACTAGGAATGTAATTTATGACTCAGAATTTTGTTCAGCATTCTAAAGACAAAGAAATAAAATTAAATAAACAATAAAAAGGAACTGAGCTGAAAAGTTCTTAGACACCAATATATACAAAAATATGAGAAAACACTAACCAATAAGAAAGTAAAGCATTAAAAGATTAATAGACTTTTCAGAAGAAAATAAATAAATATAATACAGAATTCAAGGTAGACAGAAAACATCAGAGAAGTTTGTGACTTGCCCAAAGTATTCTAAGTTAGCTTCAAGGCTGGGATTAGAATAAAGCTTTCTGACTACCCCTCCAGCCTTCCTTTTGCCATATCATGAACAGTATGTTCCATCATGATCAGTTACAGCCCAGCCACTATTAGGTCTCCATTAACATTCTATTGTAATTTATGAGCTAAGACTTGACTTTTAGAGTCTTTGATTAACTGTAAACCAAAGTTTCATTAGAACTGCTTTAGTTACAGGTGAAAGTGCACCATAAACATTTTTAAATCAAGATTTCTGGGGGCTAGCAGGTGGGATAGTGGTTAAGGCACTAGACTCCAATGTGGTCAGCCATGGTTTGAGGCCAGTGGCTTGAAAGTCATGCCAGGTGCATGTCAGTTGGAAAAATCCTTGCACATCTATGTTTATTGTGGCATTATTCACAACAGCTAAGACATGGAACCAACCCAAATATCCACGAACAGATAAATGGATTGAAAAAGTATAGCACATATATAGTACAGAATATTATTCAGCCATTTAAAAAAATGAAACTTTAGCATTTGATAGAAAGTGGTTGAAGATGAAATATTTACTGCAAAGCAAAGCAAGCCAGGCTATGAAAGAGAAGTCACTTAATGTCCCCCACTTAATATATACCAAATGTCTGCACTCTATGACAAAAACTAAAATATTGAAAGATATAAAGGCTTGGAGAGCAACTGTGGATACCAGAGATAGTTGGGAAGGTGGTGGGAAGTGGCGGAGGTTGAGAGGGAGGAAGACATTTAAGGGGATAATAAAAAGAAGACACATAAAAAATCACAAAATAGTTCCCCCATTTAGTATGATGCTAGCTATGGGTTGTTCATAGATGGCTTTTATTGTGTTAAGAAATGTCCTTTCTATGCCAATTTTGCGGAGACTCTTAACCATGAAGGGATATTATATTTTATCAAAAGCTTTTTCCGCATTAATTAATACGATCGTATGGCTTTTATCTTTCTTTCTGTTAAGATTTCATTATATTTATGGTTTCGCATATGTTGAACTATCCTTGCCTCTCTAGAATAAAGCCTACCTGGTCATGGTGTATAACCTTGTTAATGTGTCATTGGATACAATTTGCTAGTATCTTGTTGAAAATTTTTGCATCTATATTCATCAGAGATATTGGCCTGTAGTTTTCATTTTGTCCTTGTCTGTTTTGGGATGAGAGTGATGGAGGCTTCCTGAAATAAATTTAGGAGGGTTCCTTTTGGATCTTTAGAAATAGTTGAAGTAGAAAGGGCATTAGCTCTTCTTTTAAAATCTTGTAGAACTTAGGAGTGAAACCATCAGGACTTGGGTTTTTCTTCATTGATAGGTTATTTATTGATGATTCAATTTCTTTGCTTGTTATTGGTTTATTTAGGGTTTCGGTCTTTTCCTGACTCAGTCTTGGTAGCTTATATGTGTCCAGAAATTTGCCCTTCTCAACCGGGTTTTCTTGCTTGTTGGCATACAGTCACTCATAATATTCTCTAATGATCTTTTGTATTTCTGTTATATCTGTTGTAATATTGTTAATTTCATTGTGAATTTGATTTATCTGGTTGCTTTCTCTCTTCTTCTTAATTAGTCTAGCTAACAGTTTATCAATTTTGCTTATTTTCTCAAAGAACCAGCTTTTGGTTTCATTTATTTTCTATACAGTTCATTTAATCTCTGTATCTTTTGTTTCTGCTTAAATCTTTATTATTTCTTTCCCCCTGGCATTTTTTTATGTTGTTGTTTTTCCAGTTCCCTGAGGCGTATTGTCAAGCTGCCTATTTGCCACCTTTCCATTTTTTTTTCTTATATGTAGTAATTGATATGAACTTTCCTCTTATGACTGTTTTTGCTGAGTACATGGAAACTCATGTACTCATTATCATTGATTTCAATAAATCTTCTGAGTTCAGACTTAATTTCTTCAGTGGTTGTGAAGTCATTTAGGCGTAGGTTGTTTAGTTTCTATATGTTTGTGTATTTTTGAAGGATTTTCCTAAAATCAACTTTTGGTTTAATTCTATCATGGTCAGAGAAGAAGATGGATATAGTTTCTTTGCCTTTGAGTTTATAAAGCTTTGTTTGTGCCCTATCATATGGTCAGTCTTTGAAAAGGTTCCATGTGAGGGTAAGAAAAATGTATATTTTGTGAATGTTTGGTAGAAAGTTCTATAGTTATCTGTCAAGTACATTTCATTTATGGTGTCATTTAGGTTCCATATCGCTTTGCTTACTTTCTGTCTAAATAATCTGTCCAAAGGAGATAGTAGGGTGTTGAGATCCCCTCTGATGAGTATGTTGCAGTATATCTCTCCCTTTAAATCTAGCAATCTTTCTTTTACATATCTGGGGGCTCCCAAGTTGGGTACAAAGATGTTTATAAGTGTTATATCTTCTTGGTGAATTAGCCCTTTTAGTACTATAGAATGTCTTTCTCTGCCTCTTCTTACAGTTTTGTCTTAAAGCCTGTTTGGTCTGATATCAGTATTACAACTCCAGCCTTTTTAAAAATTTCCAAGTGCATGGAATATCTTTTTCCAGTCCTTCACTTTCAGTCTATATATGTCTTTAAGCATGCGGTACATTTCTTGTAGACACAGAATGGAGAGGTTCCATTTTTTGTTTATCCATTCAGCCAGTCTGTGTCTTTTGATTGGAGAATTTAATCCATTAACATTCAAAGTCCTAGCCAGTGCAATTCGATACGAGACTAAAATAAAAGGCATTAAAAATAGATATAGAAGAAGTGGGGACCAGCAGTTAGCGTAATGGCTATGTTGCTGGACTCCCATGTAGTCGACAGCGGTTTGCGTCCCAGACCCGGTGGCTTAAACTCATGCCGGGCGCGTGTGCGTGCATGCCCAAGATCCAGAGAGGAGAATGGAGGAGAAGGGATTGCAGCATGGCCATCCCCCCAGGGGGTGATTTCTTGCTTTCTCTCTCTCTGTCTTTCTCTGTCTGTCTGGCGAGCGCACACGCCCTATAGCAAAAACCTCTTAAATAGATAAAGAAGAAGTGAATTTATCTCAGATGACATGATTATATACACAGAAAACCCAAAAGAATCTACAAAAAAAAAAAAAAAAAAAAAAAAAAAGCTCCTAGAAGTAATAAATGAATACAGTAAAATGGCAGGATACAAAATTGACATACAAAAATCTATAGTATTTCTATACAACAAATGTGAACAGACTGAGGTAGAATTGAAGAAAGCAATTCCATTTATGATAGCCACAAAGTAAATAAAAAATCTAGGAATAAACCTAACTGTAGAAGTCAAAGACCTTTACAAGGAAAATTACAAAAAACTAAAAAGAGAAATTGAAAATGACACACAAAAAAGTGGCAAGACATCCTATGGTCCTGGATTGGAAGAAGTAATATAATTAAAATGTCAATTCTACCCAAATTAATCTAGAAATTTAACTCAATCACAATCAAATTACCAAAGATACTATTCACAAATTTAGAATAAACAATCACAGAATTCATGTGGAATTATAAAAGGTTCTGTATTGCCAAAGCAATACTGTGCAAGAAGAACAGAGGAGGAGGCATCACACTCCCTGATTCCAAAATATATTACAAAGCTGAGATAATCAAAACAGCATGCTATTGCCCCACCACCACCACCAAAGGCATATGAACCAAAGGAATAGAATAGACAACTCAGATATAACCCCTCAAACATATAGTTAACTGATTTTTGACAAAGGGTGCCAATCAATCTAGTGGGGAAAAGAAAATCTCTTTAACAAATGATGCTGGAAAACTGGGTATCCACCTGCAGAAAAATAAAGCTTGACTCCTATCTCTCACCATTACAGAAATCAACTCAAAATGGATCAAGGATCTAAACCTAAGACCTCAAACCATAAAACTACTGGTAGATAACACAGGCAAAACTCTTGGAGACATTGGAGCAGGCAAAAACTTCTTAAATAAGACCCCTAACACACAGGCATTAACCCCCAAAATAGACAAATGTGATTACATCAGGTTAAAAAGCTTCTGCTCAGCAAAAGAAACAAGAGTTAGAGTGAACCAGCAACTCTTGAAATGGGAGAATATATTCACAAACTATGCTTCAGATAAAGGACTGATAACCAAAATACACAAAAAAACTCAAGTAGTTTACTCAAAAAAAAAAAAAAAAAAGATCAATCCAATTAAAAGATGAGCAAATGAGCTGAACAGACAACTCTCTAAGGAAGACAAAAAAAAATGTCAAAAGCATATGAAAAAATACTCAATGATCCAGAAAATACACTCCTGGGTATCTACCCAAAGGATAGGAAAGTGCTCAGTTAGAAAAGTGCTTGCACATCCATGTTTACTGTGGCATTATTCACAATTGCTAAGACATGGAACCAACCCAACATTCATGATTGAATTAACAGATTGAAAAAGTGTGGCATATATACACTATGGAATACTACTCACTCATAAAAAACAAGACCCTGACTTTTGATAGAAAGTGGATGAATATGGAAGATCTACTACTAAATGAAGCAAGCCAGAATATGAAAGAGAGACATTATATGTCTACGCTTAATATATACTGAATGTTCACACTCTATGGCAGAAACTGAAAGATTAGAGGATATAGAAACATGGAGAATGGTTGTGGACACTGGAAATAGTATGGGGTAAGGTGAGAGGAAGGGAATCAAGGAGAAACAAAGAGGCAAGACATTTTAGGTACATAGAAATAAAGGATTGTCTATTGATGATGACATGTATGATAGTATCTTTAACTGGACCATGTACAGTGTATTAATGCCAGGAAAATTCATTTTGCAAACTATTGTGATGTATAGTGATTGAATGTATAAAATAAATTTTAAAAAGAAAAAGGTAGAGAATTATATGAAAAAAGGAAACCGAAAATGCAAAATTATCTGTTGAAGTTGATGTACGTAATATCTTTGATTAAGCCAATATACAATGTATTCTGGATGGGAGGATTAATTTTGTATGCTGCAATGATATATAGTGAATAAAAGCAAAACAATTTAATTTAAAAAAAAGAATTCCCTGCCAGATTGAAGTATTAAAGTAGACATTTTAATGTCTCTATCCATTTCTTTAAAAAAAAATCCTCTTTCATTCTTTTGGGATTTTTGTTGTTGTTGTTGTTTGATTGTTTAATTTTTGCTATAGAGTGTGTGTACTCACCAGAGAGAGAGAAAGGAAAAGTAAGAATTTTCTTACAAAGGAGGAAGGCTAAGCCACAATCCCTTCTCCTCCATTTTCCTCTCAATATTTTGGGTATGCACACACACCCAGAGTGATTTTTAAGCCACTAGTTCTGAGACTTGAACTGGGGAGTAGGCCATATGGGATCCAGTGCCTTCACCTCCATGCCACCTGCTGGCCCCATCATTTTTTAACTTTTCAGTCCTGGATGCTTCTTCTGGGACCATTCAAGGCTGACTGACAAAACAAAACAAAACAAAACAAAACAACCAGCACTAAACACCTACTGGGAGCTGATAGGAATTTGTGTAGAGAATGAGGAGTTTGAGAAAGTCCAGTAGGACTTACCTTTAATCTATACTGTGTGTAAATCTGGCCATTTCCCGGGACAACTATAAAGCTCTTTTCTATGCGGAAAATATCAACATGGAAGAGCCCCCAAATTTATACCATAGCTCTGAATTGAATGTTACCAGCCACATCATGTGCAATGCATCTATTGATAGGACCTTTCCAAGAGCTAATCCAGACATGGTTAAAGAAATGGGTTAGATATTGGTACCTGATTATTTAGTTCACTCCTAAGCCAACTAGAAGTACTTTCTTAGGAAGATAAATTCTAGATGTCTGTCTTACTCATTTAAAAGGGTAACTGGACAAGATCTGTGTTTCAATATTTTTCCGACATGCCATAAAAAATACATTTACATCAACCATGCACACATACACAGATATTACAAACAGGCTTCATGAAGTGACACTAACTTTGCATGATAAACTCTGATACTTTCTATCATATTCATTTCTGTTCTACTGCATACTTTGAACCAAGGCAAGCAGCAACCTAATAAACTAATTTCATGATTAGTTAGTGAGTTATAGTTGGAAGAATAGACTAGATACTATGTAAGTTGTCTAATATGAAAGTTGAACATGAATAAGGTTCATTTGTCTGTTTTTGTTTATACTTTTCAAGTATACTCTGGGTAGGATTACATATTAATATAAATGCAATAGATGTTAGTAAAATATAAAATTATAGGAGCCAAAAGATGGCATAGTAGTTAAAGGTGCTAGACTCCCACATGGCTAACCACAGTTCAAGTTCCAGGCCTGGTGGCTTGCTTTCTCAATTTCTCTCTCTCTCTCTCTGTCTCTCTCTGATCAAATTAAAAACAATAATAATAATAATAAATAAATTTAAATCAAATTAATTCTTTAAATAAAAATATTAATATATGTATA
>NW_006160168.1:2002469-2013757 GCF_000334495.1 Tupaia belangeri chinensis | reverse complement strand
TATATGTATATTATATATAATACTATCTATAATATAATAACTTTAACTTTAAAAACTTAACTTATAACTTTACCAATTTTATATATATATAATTATAATTTAAGTTGGTAAAGTAAAATAATCAGTTATATCTCCCAGGATTAAACATTTTATACTTTAAATTAGCAAACATTTAAAGTCTAGTTTTGTAATCAGTTACTAAGCACCTCTTAAGAGTTTTGACCCATCAATATTGTACTTGTTAGTTCTTTTCTATTTCCCCAGACACATCTGGACAAAGGCAGAAACAGTGATGAGGGAGGAAGTCAAAGTAATGACATGAGACCAGTCGTTTTCCTCCCAAACACATATTTAGGGGCTGACATCATAGCCACACAGCACAAACTACAGATGGAAAAGTAACTGGACTCAGATACGGAAACTTAAACCTTTATCAGATGAAGACAGGAAAGACCAGCAGGGAAACTCACACCTGCTGGGACAAGAAACTAGAAATCAAGAACCCACAGGGTCATTACATTCTGAAACAATGTCTGTTAGAGCACTGAAATAGGATGAGAGCCAGTGATTAAGCTTCCATTGACACTTTTCCCTGACACTATTTTACTTTGCAGAAAATATTCAAAATAAGATAACTGGAAGGAAAGAGTCCTGACATCGTAGTGCCAAGTCAGTAGCTCGCACTGCACAAACAGGCTTGGAGGGCTAGCCAACTGCCTGGCCTCAGAAGCTCAAGCCCCACTCCGACTCCTAGCCTAGCTCTTCTCTGAGAAATACTGCAGCCTGCCTGCCACAATTCATGAGAGGCAGTCACTCAAAGCCTGATCTGTGGGGAAACTGTGACAGGCTACAGAACTGTAAGTCAAAGAGCCATATGATTTCCTGGATATAGTCACTTGACTGCTGTTTAGAATTGTTTGACGGTCAGACTGTTCATCCAGCAAAAAGCAGGGACTTCGTAACCAGCCAAGCTCAGCTAAGAGACAGGAAGTGAACACACCCTCATCTGTGATTTCAGCCCTGTCTGGATGAAATAGAGGCCAACGCAATGATTACCACACAAGGAAGCTGACTAGAGTGTCTTTGGAGTCTGCCGCTCAGTCTCCCCTTCTATATATATATTTTTTTTTTTTGAGAGGTTTTTGCTACAGGGTGCATGCGCTCGCCAGACACACAGAGAGACAGAGAGACAGAAAGTGAGAAATCACTCCCCCTCGGGGGGGATGGCCACGCCACAATCCCTTCTCCTCTATTCTCCTCTTGGGATCTTGGGCACGCACACACATGTGCCCAGCGTGAGTTTCAAGCCACCGGGTCCAGGACTTGAACCGCGATGGACTACATGGGAGTCCAGCAACATAGCCATTACGCTAACTGCTGGTCTGGTTCCCCCCCTTCTCTTTTATATCCTGCCTTTTCCTCTCTTTCTTCATCAGTTTCCTTTTTTGTCCACCTTGTATCATATCCTATATCATATCTTCATATTTTACTTATTTATCTCATGTTTTTTGAGCCAGACAGAGAGAGCACTCCCAAGGGGATCTTCATTCCACAAGCCACCCCCAGTCTCAGCCAGCCTGGCATGCATGCTCCAGTGTCTCCAGGGAGTCTTTTGGATGAACCCAGAACTTCCCCATGTGGGCCAGCCTCACAGAGCATTACACTACCATAAGCCACCATCCAGTCCCATACCTATATCTTACCTCTCTAAAAAACTTTTGAAAATGAAAAGTTAACTTTAAATTATTCTTGCCAGATTATTTCAGTTGTTCTTAGTTCTTTCTGCACTAATTGTTACATTACAAGATAATATATTGGGTCATCAGAAAAGTCATGACACACTTTTGCATAGAAAAACAGAAAACTATGTCATGACTTTTCCACCAACCCAATTGTATTAGCAGAGTTCTTTTAGTCATTACAGAGATATAGTTTTACATGCTATTACAAAGATTTCCATATTTGAAGGAGCCTGCATTGTATGTTATCTAAGATGTAGCCAATTTATTCATGCAGCAAATTAAAATTATGTTCATTGATGATTAGAGCCAGGAGACATCTCAGAGATCATCAAATCCAATCTTTTAATTTTACAGATGAGAAAACTGTGGCTCAGAGAGTTCAAGTGACTTGCTCTCAATTCTAATTTAATATTCAGTGTGGGTTGGGGCCAACCATATGACACAGATAAAACTGGAAGTTTGGAGAATTGTGGCACACTATAATTTCTTGAAAAAGAAATTTTGGTCATTGGTATTAATAACCCATGCAGAGTCCAATGGACATGTCAGTTGTATAACACAACCTATGGTGGTTGCTGATGATTCAGTTTCCCATGTGACATGAGAAATGAGAATAGTAGTCATTCCTTCTGAAGGAAAAATAAATGAGAAATTGAGGAGGAGATTCAGAGGAATATTTTTAAACTCTTATTTATTTTGGAGAGTGGTAGCTTTAAAAGGTGTGCACGTGGATTTTCCTGATGCAAGGCTGTGTCAGAGGGAGTACAAATTAGTACAGGAAAGCTCCCAGCACTTCTGAAAGGGAACTCAGTGATCACACCATGCTTCTAGGCACTTCAGGGGCTGTGAGGCACAATCAACATATTTCTACTAAGGGTCTATACCCCGGCATATTTTCGTCCATTAAATACCTTTCTCAATATCATACAAAAGAGGGGCCAGCAGGTGGCATAGTAGTTAAGGCACTGGACTCCCACATGTTCACTATGGTTTGAGTCTTAGACCCCACAGCTTGAAACATTCTGAGTGCATGTGCCTGCATACCCAAAATTCCAAGAGGAGAATAGAGGGGAAGGGATTGTGGTGTGGCCATCCTCTCTAGGAAGTGATTTCTCACTTTCTGTTTCTCTGTCTCTTTGGTGAGTGCACATGCCCAATAACAAAAAACAACAGCAACAACAACAACAACAAAAAAAAACAAACAAACAGACAAACAAACAAAAACTCTCAAAAGCCCAAACTAATAAGGTACACTTCCCAGTCAGGAACATAAGCTTAATGAAACATGGCACTCTCATATATTTCTTGGGCTCTTGGGGCTGAAGACATTTCTGTTGCATGTATTAACTCAAAGACCCTATCTGCAAAGGATATTTATTTCCTATGCTGTATTTCCAAAGAACATATAGTAGTGATGAGAAATTGAGTATCAGGAAAAATAAAACAAATAAATGCTAAAAATGTTAATTCCATTAGGTAATATTCAGAAATGCATATTTTGCCTAGAAATCTTCTATTTTCTGTTCTATAATTCCATGTTTTAATATCTTATTTCTGTCTGTTACTGTCCTTTTTTTTTTTCTAATTTCTTAAAATAATGTTCAGTCACTTTGGCAACTTTTCACTTTACTAAAAAATTTAAACTTGCAGAAAAGTCACATGTATGAGCTCTCCAAGTTCTTCTTTCCCAGATTTACTATGTACTTGTATTTTGCCCCCAGTGCTTACTTTATCAACCTGTCTCTTTCTCCCTCTCTTCCCCATGAGACTTGATTCTCTCAGTCTCTCATTATTTGAACCACTTCAGAGTAATATGGTGACATTGTGAATCTTTACTGCTAACAACTTCAGTGTGGCGTATCTAAGACTTTTCTTATAAACCATAGTGCAAATATCAATATTAGAAAATTCAATATTGATATAATTTTCTTAAATAATAACTACTCTATTTTTATTAAGGAAGGTAATCAAGTCACTATGCTTTATCCTAAACATAGCTTTTATTGTATGCCACTAGTGTGGGGGTGAGGTGTCCTCATGGTGTTTCAGATATTAGCACATTTTATAATGGAGTAAATGAAACTAAGTTATACATTGCTGTTTTGTTACCTTTTGATGCATTAATTGCTTCATAGCTTATTAAAAAGCCTTCATGAGCAAGATCAGAGTCAGCCACAAATTTCAGCATTAACGAGTTGGCACAGCTGGTAAGAGAAGGTGGGATCGATTTTCCACAGTATCTATTCCAAAACAAGAAAGGACAAATAACTACATTTAAAAACTTTTAGTATGTTTGGAAGTGTACCAAAAATTACAACGTATAAATATGATAACCGATTTTGTTATTTACCTCCTATTAACTTTTAAAAAAATGAATTTTAGGCAAAAAAATGCTTATAAACTTGCTGAAGATCATTCTGCTCATGGTTACTTCCCTGAAATGATTTTATGTGTGTGCCTGGCTATATGACATGTCGTGAGTGAGAGATTCAATAAGATTGGAAAGTAGGAGCTATACTAGATTGTCAAACAGTGTGTTAATGAGTTTATTAATAGAAATGTATTAAACTTGCAAAAGGAAGCAATATATCATAAATTCATAGAGCACAGACTCTATAGTCCACTTTATCACTTCAGATATTTTGACTTTGGGCAGATGACTCAATACTCATGCCTCAGTTTCCCCATGTCTAAAATGGAGACTATGATAGTATCAACATCAGGAAATTGTTTTGAGACTCTGATGACTTAAGTGCTGTATATAAAACACTTAAAAGAGTGTCTAGAATAGTAATCCCTATGTAGATAAAATCTATTAGCTTTAAGTTGGCCTATGGAGAGGTTAGAATTTGTTTGTTTTTTAGAGGTTTATTGCTATAGGGCTCATGCGCCCGCCAGACAGACAGAGAGAGACAGAGAGACAGAAAGCGAGAAATCACCCCCCAGGGGGGATGGTCACGCCAGAATCCCTTCTCCTCCATTCTCCTCTCAGGATCTTGGGCATGCACGCACACGTGCCCGGCGTGAGTTTTAAGCCACCGGGTCTGGGATGCGATCCGCGGTCGACTATGTGGGAGTCCAGTGACATAACCATTATGCTAACTGCTGGTCCCGAGAGGTTAGAATTTGATTCCTAAGTCATGCCATGTTTTTGATGAACAAAAACAATTTAACTTAGAAAAACTATTCTATTAATGCTGAAAATAGAGTTGTAATAAAAGACATTATGCATGAGTTTTATTTAGAGAAACACCTATAAGAATAAATGAGCAGAAAATCGATATCTCAAATCAAAGCACACTTGGAAAAATTAAACAAATAGAATTACAGAGGGTAAAAAATAGAGAAACCAAAATGAAAGGAAGTGCTGAGCTAAGTAAGTGGCATAGTAGTCAAAATGGCTAGATCCCAAAGAGCTGACTGTGCAGTTTGAGTCCCAGACCTGGCAGCTTGAAAAATATACTGGCTATGTATGTGTGCATGCCCAAGATCCTGAGAGGAGAATGGAGGAAAAGAAATTGCTGTGTTGCCATCTCCCTTGGGGGGTGCCTCTTCACTTCCCCTCTCTATCTCTGCCGAGCACACACACCCAACACCAAATTAAAAAAAAAAAAAAAAAAAAAGAAGGAGGGATGCAAAATACAGGAAACACATGAGTATTACTAAAGGAGAAAAAGAAAGTAAATTCAGTGTATAATACTATTTCAGTTTTTTAAAAAAATAATATTTTGGGACCAGGAAGTGGTGTAATGGTTGTATCACTGGACTCCCACAGAGTCAACCACAGTTCAAGTCCCAAACTCAGTGGCTTAAAACTCACACCAGGCACGTGTGCATGTGTGCCCAAAATCCTGAGAGGAGAATAGAGAAGGGACGTGGTGTGGCCATCCCCCCCAAGGAGGTGATTTCTCACCTTCTGTCTCTCTCTCATGCAACCTATAGCAAAAATCTCTCAATAAACAAAAAAATAAATAAATAAATAATTCAATATTTTAATAAAGGGAAAGTAAGCTTATTAATTAATTTTTAAAATATCTCTGTATATGCCAATGTCTACCGAATTTGGGCAAGATAATTATAGCTTATGCCATTCAGCAAAAATGATGTATTTTGCAGTATTTATTTGTTAAGTACTCCCCTCCCCCCAAAAAAAAGGAAAGAAAGAAGTTAAAAAGATGAAAGACTGAGGGGTCGGCAGGTGGCGTGGTGGTTAAGGGCGCTAGACTCCCACATGCTGACCGTAAGTCCTGGACCTGGCCGCTTGGTTTCTCACTTTCTCTCTCTCTCCCTCTCTCTCTCACTCTGTCCCTCTCTGGTCAAATTAAATAAATAAAGTTAAATAAAATAATTCTTTAAGAAAAGATGAAAGACTGAATAAATTAAAAATATTTCAAACTAAATAAGAAAAAGTAAGATAAAATGCATGAAGAAGTTAAACAAATCAAGAGACTTTCATTTCAAACAAAAAATGTAATAACAGAAGCTATAAGTTAACTTTCCACCTGAAACGACTAAAAATATGGACAAAATATGTAAAACAATGGCTCTAAAAACACAAGTTATCAACCGATGAAGGACAGCTCTTTAGAGACCAGAAACAAATATATTTAAAAGAAAATTGAAAAGTATCAAGCCATTTCAAAATAACTTAACTGCATTCCAAAATAAAGTTTAAGAATACTTATAGAGGGACCAGCAAATGACATAATGACTACGTCACTGGACTCCCATGTAGTAGACCGTGAATGAAGTCCTGGACCCAGTGGTTTAAACTCACAACAGGTATGTGTGCATGCGTGCCCAAGATCCTGAGGGAAGAATGGAGGAGAATGGATTGCAGCATGGCTATCCCCACTGGGGTGTGATTTCTCGCTTTCTGTCTCTCTGTCTCTGTCTTCCTGGTGAGCACATATGCCCTATAGCAAAAATCTCTCTCAAAAAAAAAAAAAGAAAGAAGAATACTTATAGGAATGTAATAAAGTCCACTGCCCAAAAAATATAAACCAAAAAGATTGAGTATCCTTTCAAATATTATCAGCCATGAAAGGAAACAGGAATATATAACTTTTAATAAGAGGAAAAATTAATTAATAAAAACATACCAGGAAATGATACAGAGGACATTCCCTTCTGAATGACTGATAGGACTATACTATCACACCCATCCTTCTGCCCCTTCCCAGACTTGGGACTCTAGGGAAACCTCCCTGCTCCCTGTTATCTTTTTCAGCTCTGGAACTCTCTGAATTGACAGTGTGGGTAGAGAAGCGCCAAGGGCCAGATGATGAAGAAGAAGGTGTCAGCTATCTCTCCTTTCAGGGCAGGTTAGCAGATAGGGATATCATTTCACCTGCTTTACAGCCCCAGGGACCTCTGGTCCTACAGGCCTTTGAGGGCAGCTCCTACATCACCTCCTAGTCCCACACAGGTGCATGCACAAGTGGTTCCTACCCAGCCGCAGAGCAGCACAGACAGATGCACACACCTCCCGCTGGTCACCACAGACAGGCACATTTCCAGCCCTTATCACTGGTCCAGCAGATAGACATGCAGCTCCCACCAAGCACACAGCACAACCTTCCTAAGGCCCCAAATTGGCCTGTGAGGGCATAGTCCCCCCCTTCCCTACTCAGACTCAAAGAAATGGTAGCAGGCCTGCACAAACATCTCCCAGACACAAAGTCATGCCAATGAGTACACACAGCACTCTTCCTAAGCCCCAAACTTCATTGGCTGGCTTGGCAGTCCTATGAGAGGTGGCACATAACCCCTCCTGTGCCAGCAATAAATGTGCCCCATCTACCTGCAACAAACTATGTACTGACAGGTGCTGTGGCTGTGGAGTCAAGTACTGGAGTAGACAACTTCTTTCATCTTCAGGGACTACACACTATTGTCATTTAAACAATTAACCAATCCCTGAATCACCATCCCTACACAAACATCTTTTTCCTTCTGTGTGCAATTCATCCAAGACAAAGGAGATAATTTATCTGATATCTTCACTCAGCTACCTCTCCCAGAACAAGATTCCCCTCCCTATATATGCTTTGAGAACTCAGGTAATCACCTCCAGGAAAGCAGTTGTCAATTGTTTCAGGTACTCCACCTCTCTATAGATAGAACACCACAGTACAACACTAACTACATCTAGAAACAAAAACACAGGCCCAGAGACTTACACATCTCCTACTGTATATTGGAAAATACAAAGAGTCTTCTACACTGACTTCCACCAGAACCAAAGCCAATATGACTCAGTCAACTAATATGAAAGAACATAGCCATAGTAAAAGTAAAGGAAAAATTAAAACATAAATAAAAATCAAAATAAATACTGCCTCTATAAAATCTAATCCATAAATCAGAAAAAAAGTGAGTAACCCACCAAAGGCTGAAAAATCAATGTAGGGACATGAAAACACAGGAAAAAATCAATGCAGAAACATAAACAAGGAAATATCTCTCCTCCAACATAACACTCTACCTCCTCATTAACAATGGGCAATATCCAAGAAATTACAGCAATTTTGGAAGTGGATTTCACGTTACTGGTTATAATAAAACACAATGAGGTGCAAACAAACACAAAGAAACCACTTCGAGAGATGAGAAAAACAATGCATCAATTGGAAGATTCAATAGAAATACCACTTTTTAAAAAATTAGACAAATCCTAGGGATAAAAAACACAATACAGAAAATAAAACATTGTATAGAGAGCATTAATAACAAACTAAACCACAAAGAAGAAAGTATCCCTGAACTTAAAGACACAATTTTAAAAATAGTCCATGAGTTGGCCCAATAGCATAGTACTTAAGTGTATATAAAAAAAAAAAAACAGATCCTACATGGTCAACCATGGTTGGGATCCTTGCCCTAGTGGCTTTAAACACATGTCAGGCATAACCACATGTGTGCCCCAAATCCTGATGGATGGAGAAATGGGGGGGAAAACGGATTTTGGTGTGACCACTACTAAGTAGGGAGTATTCTTCCTGTCCCCCAGCACATGTCACTAATACCAATAAAATAATTTTAAAATGACTGTAAAACAATAAGCAGACAGAGACAGAACTGAAGAATGTAATTCCATTTACCATAGCCACAAGAAGTGTAGGATATTTAGGAATAAAACTAACCAAGGAAGTCAAAAGAACTCTACAAGGAAAACTATGAAAACCATAAAAAGGAAATGGAAAAGTCCTTCCACACTAAAAAGTGGAAGGACATCCCATGTTTCTGGATTGGTAGAATCGATATAATAAAAATAACAATCCTACCCAAATTAATCGACATATTTAATGCAATCTTGATTAAATTCCAAGAGACATTCTTCATAGATCTACAAAAGACAATCATAGAATTTGTCTGGAACTACAAAAGACCCTATTTTGCTAAAGACATCCTGTGCAAGAAGACTGACATAGGTGGCATCTTACTTCCTGATTCCAAAATACATTACAAAGCTGTGATAATCAAAATAGCATGATATTGGTACAAAAACAGACATGAGGACCAATGGAACAGAGTAGAAACTCCAGAAATGAACCCCAAAACATACAGCCAACTCATCTTTGACAAAGGGGACCAGTCAACCCAGTGGGAAAAGGAAAACCTCTTTAGCAAATGGTGTTGAAAAACTGGGTATCGACCTGCAGAAAGATGAATTTGAACTCTTCTCTGTCACCATTAACAAAAATAAACTCAAAGTGGATAAAAAATCTAGGGGGATCAGCAGTGAGCATAATGGCTATGTCGTTGGACTCCCATGTAGTTGACCGCGGTTCACATCCCGGACCCGGTGGCTTAAAATTCATGCCAGGCACCTGTGTGTGCATGTCCAAGATCCCGAGAGGAGAATGGAGGAGAAGGGATTGCGGCGTGGCCATCCCCCTGGGGGGGGGGGTGATTTCTCACTTTCTGTCTCTCTGTCTCTGTCTGTCTGTCTGGCGGGCACACGCGCCCTATAGCAAAATCCTCTCCCCCCAAAAAAAAGAAAAAGAAAAAAGAAAATCTAAACCTGAGACTGCAAACTATAAAACTACTGGTGGAAAACTGGGGAAACTCTGGGAGACATTGGGGTAGGCAAAGACTTCTTAAGCAAGACCCCAATGCACAGGCAATAATCCCCCAAATAGACAGATGGGATTACATCAGATTAAGGAGTTTCTGCACAGCAAAGGGCACTGTAATTAGTGTGACGTGACAACCCTTGGAATGGGAGAGAATTTTTGTTAACTGTGCCTCAGGTAAGGGACTGATACCCATAATACACAGGGAACTCAAGCAGCTTACTTGGAAGAAAATGATTAACCCAATTAAAAGATGGGGAAAATGAGCTGAATAAACAATTCTCTAAAGAAGACATATGAACAGCCAAAAAGTATATGAAAAAATGTTCAATATCCCTCATTGTAAGGGAGATGCAGATCAAAAACACAATGAGATACCACCTAATCCCAGTCAGACTGGTGAAGATTAAAAAAAACAAATAATGATAAATGCTGGAGGGGAGGTGGTGAAAGGGTAACACTCCTACACTGTTGGTGGGAATGTAAATTGGTCCAGCCACTGTGGGGAATGATATGGAAGTTTCTCAAAGACCTTCAAATAGAATTACCATATGATCCAGCAATTTCACTTCTGAGTATCTACCTAAAGGACAGGAGAGCACTCAGTTGGAAATGAGCTTGCACATCTATATTCACTACAGCCTTATTCACGATTGCTAAGACATAGAACCAACCCACATGTCCACAAACGGAGGAATGGATTGAAAAATTGTGGCACATATACTCCATGGAATAGTATTCAGCCATTAAAAAAACAAGGCCCTGGAATTTGTTAGAAAGTGAATGAATATGGAAGATTTGTTGCTGAGTGAAGCAAGTCAGGCTATGAAAGAGAGACATTGTATGTCTCCACTTAACATATACTGACTGACTGTACTCAAAAGCATAAGAAATTTAGGGGGAAAATGGAGAGGGAAAATACTTATGGGACACAGATAAAGTTGATTATGTGTTGATGAGGGTGTGTATGGTGGTCTCAACTGGGCTGGACCAAGGTTTATATCATGCTGGGTAAAGTCTCTTCACAATCTAAATGATGTATAACAATATAATGTATGAATAATAAAATAAATAAATAAATAAATAAATAAATAAAAAGTACAGACACAAAAAAACGAGTAGCCCAAACCAGCAAAAGAAAAAAAATAATCATTAAAAGCGAAGAGACCATATAAGAAATATGAACACTATTAGGCAACTGAATAGCTATATAATGGGTATTCCAGAAGATGAAGAGATGGGAAAAGGCATAGAAAATCTATTTCATTAAACAATAGCTAAAAGAAATGACCAAATATACAGAAAGATACAAACACTCAGATCCAGAAATTTCAAAGGATGCCAAGTAGATTCAACATACATCTTCTCTAAAATGCATTGTAGTCAAAATGTCAAGATTATAAGCAAAAAAAAAAAAAAAAAAAAAAAAAAAATTTAAAAATGGCTAAAAAAAAGGGTCGAGGTACTT
>NW_006160168.1:1986825-2002458 GCF_000334495.1 Tupaia belangeri chinensis | reverse complement strand
AGGGCTAACCCACAAACTAACCTTAGCCCCTCCCAGAAAAAAAAAAAAAAAAAAAAAAGGTCAAGAGAATAAAATGGCAGAGTTAAAATTCTGAAAGAGAGGGACCAGCAGGCGGTTACAGTGCTGGACTCCCACATGACTGATTGTGGTACAGGTCCAAGACTAGGAGGCTTGAATATCACACCAAGCATGTGAGTGTGCTTGCCCAAAATCTCAGAAGGAGAATGAAGGTAAAAGGATGTTGTCGTGCCTAGGCCCCCTGGAGGGAAACTTCTCACTTTCTCTCTCATTGTTCCTCTCTCTCTCTCTCTCTCTCTTTCTCTCTCTCTGTCTCTCTCTGTCTCTCTCTTCTCTCTCTCCCCAATAAGCACACATGCCCTATGACAAAAACTTAAACAAAACAAAAATTCTGAAATAAAAATGTCAGCTAAGCATATTGTACCCCACAAAACCATTCTTTAAATTTAAGAGAGAAATATAATTGCTCTCAGACAAAGGAATTCATCAATACTAAATGAGGTCTTCAGAAATACATATGGCAGGGCTACATCTCGAAATGAAAGGAAGATAAATATCATGAGAACAGCTGAAAGTATAAAACCAGTCGTAAAACTACACAAAGAAGATGACAAGCGTTATGACCATGAAAAACTATTAAATACCAAAGATAAACAATACAGAAAAAGGGGGGGGGCAGGAAATGGAAAGCATAAAACAATCAGTAACCAACAAGCAAAATGCAGCTGGAAACACCTATACATGTCAATAATATCTGGGAATATAAATGAATTAAGCTCCCTCAAAGGATATAGATTGGCTGAAAGGATAAAAAAACTAGTAAGAACAGGATTCCTCTATATGTTGCTTACAAAAAAAGTCTTACTGGTAAAAAGACACACACACACACACAGAGTGAATGATTGGAAAAGACATATTTCATATAAGTGGAAACAGGCAAACAAAAAGCAGGAGTCTTATCCTAATAGCAAACAAAATAGACTTTAAGCTAATTTTTTATAAAAAGAAAAAATACATTATTATATAGTATTACAGGAGTATTACAGGGAGCAACCCACCAAAAAGATTTGACAATTATAAATAATTCAATACCCAACATTGGAGCACCTAAATACATAAGACAAAAACTGTTAGACCTAAAGGAGCATTAACACATTAATTTTTGGTGATTTCAACCTCTCACCACTGTATAAGTCACCTAGACAAAAAATAAACAAAACACTGGAGTTAAATAATGCCATAAACCAAAGGCTAACATCTATAGATCATTTCACTCAAAAAAGTGGTACCTGGAACATTTTTTTAAGATTGACCACATAATAGGGTATAAAACAAGCTTCTACAAATTTAAAAGAATAGTTATCATATCTTGCATCTTCTTTGATCATCATGAAATAAAACTTGAAATCAATAACAAAAAAACTTTCAAAACTATGCAAATACATGGAAACTATGTAATAGCCTCTTGAACAATTCTGAATCTGTTGAAGAAATTAAATATAAACATTTTTAATTTTTTGAAACAAATTATTATGAAAAATACTACAGTCCAAAATCTTTGGGATATACTGAAAGCATTACTAAGACGAAAGTTTACTGCAATTGGTACTCAGAAGAAAAATAGAAAGATGTCAAATAAACAACCAAACAATGCATCTTAGTGAATTGAAACAACTTCAGTGGCCTAATGTACATATAATCAGAGACTTAAAAGGAGCTGGGTGATAAGTATTTCAAGAAATAGTGGCCAAATATATTTCAAATTTGATAAAAGTACAAACATTCATAACCAGGAAACTAAAAAACAAACAAAATGTCTGCTGATTGAGAAAAGCCAAAGTTTACTTAGTATGATTCTACTTATACAATTCTAGAATATGTGAGGTAATCTACAGTGATAGAAATCAGATTAGTGGTTTCCTGTGGATGGGAATGAGAGACAGAAGTGAAGAATTATAGGGACCAGCAGATGACATAATGGTTACATCACTGGACTCACACATAGTCAACTGAGGTTTGAGTCCAGGAACTGGAGGCTTAAAACTCACAACAGGAGTGTGTGCATGCATGCCCAAAATCCCAAGAGAAAAATGAAGAAGGGATTGCAGCATGGCCATCCTCCCTGGGAAGTGATTTCTCATTTTCTGTTTCTCTGTCTCTCTGGTGAGTGAACATGCCCTATAGCAAAAATCTCTCTAAAAAGAGAAGTGAATTATAATGAGCAAGAAGAATGTTTTCGAGGCAATAGATATGTGAATTACTTTGATCGATGTGATGACTTCATGAATGTATAATGATGTCAAAACTTAATTACTAAAAGCAAGCCTACAGAGCAGTAATGTAGAAATGGTCACTGATAAGCATGATAATCCCATCTGATTCTTATAACACAGCATGGTATATTTTAGCATCCCATGCTGAAGAAGGAAATCAGAAAGCTCACCTTCCAAGAGATGTCTTAGAGTTGATGTCATAAACTTCAAGGTAGTCATTTGTGCAGTTGTAATGAAATTCTAGATGAAATACTTCAAATACCAAATGAATCAGGTGGCCAGGTTGGACTAATATATGCCAGGTACAGTTGACACCATGGGGGTAGACATTTGGATGGCCAGGACTTTGAATGATTCCTGTTGATTCTGTAAGAATTCTTCCACATGCTGTAGAAATAAAAATTACAATTATCATAATAATTAACCAACAAGATACATGGCTATCCAGGGAACCAGCAGTTAGCGTAATGGCTATGTCGCTGGACTCCCATGTAGTCGACCGCGGTTCGTGTCCCGGACCCGGTGGCTTAAAACTCACGCCGGGCACGTGTGCGTGCGTGCCCAAGATCCCGAGAGGAGAATGGAGGAGAAGGGATTGCGGCGTGACCATCCCCCCTGGGGGGTGATTTCTCGCTTTCTGTCTCTATGTCTCTCTCTGTCTGTCTGGCGAGCGCACACGCCCTACAGTGAAAATCTCTCCAAAAAAAAAAAAAATACATGGATATCCAAATAATCTGATCATAACTTCTTAAAAGCACAAAAAGAAAGATTTTTCTTATATGCCACATAACATAATCTAGCTATTTTTCTTATTAATAGATACCAATTAGCTATTTATTTAAGTGTTGATGAGGAAATATATATACATATACTTTGGTTTTTAGTACACTTTAAAATTTTGCAGTGCCAATGGTTTGTATGTAATAATTAATTTCCCTTGTTCATTTATTCTGATATAAACTCAAAAGGAGGAGAAAGAGCCAGTCTCTTACCCAAATCCTCAGTACTGTACTTAGCCATGAAACCATGATTTTCAGCTGAAGAACTTTTCACGAATGTGACATAAAGAAAATTGTACACAGATGTTATAAATGAAGGAATATCTGTGCCACAGTACTTTTTATTTTCAGGAGAACCCAAAATGGAACTGCTACCAATCTGTAATGAAAAATAATATATTCAAGTTTCTTTTGTTAGATATGTATTTTAGAAAGCTGCTTCAAAAAATTAACTCTGAAATGTTTTTATTAATATATTAAAAATCAGTTTGAGAAGATAATCACTTTTAGAACATTTTAGTCATCTCCGAAAGGAACTACATACCCATTCACAAACTTCCCCATTCCCCCTCCCCAAAAACAGAGCCCCAGGTAGTCATTAACCTACTTACTGTCTCTACAAACTGTATCTCCTATAGAGTTCAAACAAACAGAATTATACAATATGTAATCTTCTGTGAATAGCTTCTTTCATGTAGTATAGTCTTTGAAAGTCAGCCTATGCAGTAGCATGTATTGTTACTTCATTACTTTTTAGTGCCACAAATTTCATTATATGTATATACCATATTCTATTTATCCATTCATTCACTGATGAACATTTAAATTGTTGCTACTTTTATAATTCTGAATAATAATTATACTTGCTATTTGCATATGTTATTATAAATAATGATTGTAGGCATATTTACATTCAAATTTTTATGTGGCCATATTTTCATTTCTCTTGGATATATATACTTAAGTGTGGAATTGCTAGATCAGATGATAACTTTAACTTTTTGAGACTCTGCCAATTGTTCTCTAAAGTTGCCGTACTAGTTTACATTCCCACCAGCAATGTAGAAAGGTTCTAATTTCTCCATATTCTTTCTAGTACTTGTTATTATCTTACATTTTATTCAAGTCATCCTAATTGGTGTGAAGTGTGGTTTTGATTTTGTATTTTTCTGATGACTAATGACTTTGGACATTTTTTTCACATGCTTTTTGTTCATTTGTACATCTTTGAAGAAATGTCTATTCATATACTTTGCTTATTTTTAAAGTCAGTTTGTTTTAAATGTGAAGTCTGATTTTTCTATTTTGTTGTTCGTGCTCTCTTTCTTATATCTAAGAAGGATTCACCTAACCCAAAGTCACAAACACTCCTATGTTTTTTTTCTGAGAGTTTCAGGGTTCTACCTCTCACATTTAGATCTATATGCCATTTTATGTTAATTATTGTGAATGGTGCAAAAAAGAAATCTGAATTTATTATTTTGCATATGAATATTCAGAACTTTTTAAAAATTATTTTTCGTGTTTATATGAATTGGCACTATTTCTATAAATCAATTGGTCACAAAATATTAGGTTTAATTCTGAACTTTCAGTTTTATTCTAATGTCTTATTTCTATTCTTATTCCAATACACACTGCCTTGATCACTGTAACTTTGTTCTACATTTTGGATCATTTTTTTAAAATATGAATCCTCCAACTTTTTTGTTTTTCAAGACTGTTTTGGTTATTCTGGTCCCCTTGCAAACAGCTTGTGAATTTCTGCCAAAGAGCCAGCTGAGACTCTGATAGGGATTACACTGAATCTTTAGATCAATTTAATGAGTATTGCCATCTGGACAATAATCAGTCTTCTAATCCATGAACATGATATTCTATTTATTTAGGCTTTTAAAAATTTCATTTAAATATGTTTTGTACTTTTCAAAGTACAAGTTTTGTACTTCTTTTAAAGTTTTTTCCTTAATGTTTACTGTTTTTAATGCTATTGTGAATACAATTCTTTCCTTAATTTTCAATGTGTCCATTGTTGGTATATAGACTACATGGGAGTCCAGTGACATAGCCATTACGCTAACTCCTGGTCCTGGATATGAGTTTTCATAGAGTTCCTTTTTCAGATTAAGGAAGGTTCTTCCTGTCCCTACTTTGTTGAGTGTTTCTATCACATACAGGGTACTTGATATTGTCAAATGCTTTTCCTGCATCTGTTGGGGTGATCATGTAGTTCTGGTCTTTTATTTTATTGATTACATATATTACTTTAATTGGTTTTTGGATTTTCTAGGACTCCTGGGATAAATATCACTTGGTCTTTTTTATGCTAGATTTATTTAGCTAGTATTTTGGTGAGGATTTTTGTATCTATATTCATAGGAGCTACTAGTCTTTATAAACTACTTTCATTTCATGTAACAGACTTGAGAATAACATGGAATTATATTTTCAAAGATTTTTTTTTTTTTTTTACTCTTACCTCAATATAATCTGTATCACAGTGGGTAGAACTTCCCATTTCAAAGTCAGTGAAGTTGAGAAGAACTACCTGGCTTAGGGGCTGGAAGATGAACCACGTGCACATTCTTTCTCGAGGATACACATTAGGATAAAAAGGCGAGCGTATGACCCCTTCTCCAGTTAATTTACCCCCACAAGCTGCAAATAGTAAAATGACAGTTACATTTGTCCAGAGATTAATAATTCTTGCCCTCTATTATATTTCAAAGTCTAATTCTGTTTTAGGAGATAACAGGACGTAACATTTCTATAGAATAGTTTCCTTCCCACTTGAGCACATAAACTGACCAATTTATTTCAAGAAATTAAAATGCTACAATCAGGAAAATGAGACATTTAAAAATTGGACATGCATTTTCTTACCAACTTGATAAACAGCTCTGAAACTAGCTTTTTCAACAGAGGCATCTATTTTAAGCCTGATCCAGATGTTATTAGTAATGGATTTAATGTGAGAGAGGGTCTCGTTGCCACAGACTTTTCCAAGTAAGGTTTGATTTTCTTGAACCTAAACAGAAAAATTAAGTAGGTCAGTAATTCTAATTAACAAGACAACCTTGGCAATGGTGACATTTATATTACATATTTGTATTATTTTTTAAATTAGTCAGTGGGTCATTTTTTTAGCATAATACCATAACTCTAAACAGTGCTAGAATCTTAAGCCAGTAAAATAGACACACATAAAATTTTAAAGACATTCTCCTAATAATTTCTACAATGTCCAAGAGAAAATAAATTTATGACTTTTGGGCTCCTTGGAAAACAATGAAAAATTAGAACACTAGGGACCAGCAGTTGGCAATAATGGCTATGTCACTGGACTCCCATGTAGTTGACTGTGGTTTGAGTCCCGGACCCAGTGGCTTAAACTCACACTGGGCATGTGTGCGTGCATGCCCAAGATCCCGAGAGGAGAATGGAGGAGAAGGGATTGTGGCGTGGCCATCCCCCCTGGGGAGTGATTTCTTGCTTTCTGTTTCTCTGTCTCTCTCTGTCTTTCTGGTGAGCGCACATGCCCTATAGCAAAAACCTCTCCAAAAACAGAAGAAAAAAAAATGAGAACACTATATATCAAAATATGTAAGTTTCTGACAAATCTGCAATTAAAGAATGTCATAGAGTAAACTGTCTTCATTATTGAGGGAAAAAAAAGAAAGAATAAGGAGTCAATTTTTTAAATTATTTAAAATAAAAGCACTAAATTGAGAATCATCTAAAAATTCTAATAAGTTAAATATAAAAGAAAGTAGAATTCATAAATACATTAAATAATTTTTGTAGGGGAAGTTGGGGGATGAGGATATAAAAGACAAGTCTCTGACAGGTCTAACAGAGAAAACACAATATAAGCACAAATACACAAAAATTAAAATGAAACACACGGTACAAATACAGATACTAAGGAATTTAAAAAATATAATATATATAACTCAATGCTGATATATTTGAATGTTTAAATTGGTTATTTGCAAATGTGTGGTATACATATAACTAAATAAAATATTAATAGACATTACTGTGGATGAAGTTGAAAACATTATTACATAATTACTGAAGTACCCTAATCCATGGAACAATTCCCAAATAATTTTCCCAGAACCCTACTACCAAATCACAGCATAGAACATAAAAATGAAAATTGTGAAGTGATTTTGCTCATTTATGTAAACACAAAAATCCTAAACATGGTTCTAGAAAAACCATAGCCTACTGTTAGCTTTATACAAAAAGAAAACCCAAAGGAATAGGAATATACTACTGCAAGAATAGTTTGAAATTGTAAATTAAATATTATTATCAATAGATCCAATTAGATAATATTACAGCTCCCAGAAAAGCAAAAAAAAAAAAAAAAAAAAAAAAAATGGTGCTAGCATTGCTGATCCAATAAGAGTAAAACTCTTGGCAACCAGTAGATGGTGTAATGGTTATGACACTGGACTCCCAAATGGTTGACCACGGTTCCAGTCTCCGATCTGGTGGCTTAAAAACTCACACAGGACATGTGTGTGTGCATGCCCAAAATCCTGAGAGGAGAATAGAGGAGAAGGGATTGCAGCATGGCCATTCTCTGTAGGAGGTGATTTCTCACTTTCTGTGTCTCGGTCTCTCTCTGTCTCTCCGGCAAGGGCACACACCCTAAACCAATAACCTCTTAAAAAAAAAAAAAAAAAGAAAGAAAAGTAAATCTCTTATAAAGTTAGAAGAAAAGGAAGATTTCCTTTAGTTAATAAAGACTACCTGTTTAATTCGATAGCCAATATTTTACATTAGTTTAGTGACTTTGGATCCAGGTTCAAATCTTTCTTCTGTTGCTTATAAACCTCCTTATTTAAAAATCTTGAGCAAGTTAATATTTCTAAGCCTAGCTCAAAAGCAAACATGAAAAATAATAGTATGAATTTCTTAGTAGAATATTTGATAATAGAAGATGTTGATAAAAGGATAGCTGTTGTTATTCCTCACATTTTGAAAGACAAAATATTAGAGGCTTTTCACCATAAACAGGAATTAATCAATGGATAGACATACTATTCCTGTTCTATAAAATTATCCTGGATGATGAAGTCATCAAATACTAATTCATTCATTCAATTAACATTATCAAATCATCAGTAAATGCTAGAGCCTGTGCTGGTGATAGCATTGTTGAGACAAGGAACCAATGACAGACAAGATCTGTTTAAGGCATGATGAGTGTGATGTCTGAGAAAGTAAAGCGTGTTGCACTCTAACTTTGCCAGTGCTTCTAGCAGGTACCCTATTAGGCATTTGGGAAATCTGTGAGTGCATTTTTTTGTTTTTGTTAGTTTCACAACCATGATAGTGCACTATCAGCATTTAGTGGCTAGGGACCAAAGATTAGATAGCCTGAAATGTGAGAGAGAAGTCTCCTAAATTCTATGTGATATTCACACGAAGTTCTGTTACTAAGGATAAAGTTTAGCTTTATTTACATTTTAAACACAAAAAATTTTGTACAATTTTAATACACACTGAATTGTCCAGTATCGTAAGCACAGTGTAAATCAAAGGCATCCCTTTTTCCTTCCTCCTGGAACTCTGCCAAAAGTAGGTCATCATTTCAGAAAAATTAATCACCAACCCAAACAGCTGTTCAGCCTGCATCTGTACTGTGGCATTCACAGCAATTTAGGATACAAACAACCAACCACTTCATTTTATCTTCAAGTTCAGCCTGCCCAGACTTTTCACATGCTAAAATAACTGTGATTTCATTTTGTTATTTCCTTTTATTTCTCCTTAATTTTATATTTACAACTTTATATTTTTTAATGTGTCTAGTGAGGTTGTAACCTCGATAAATTTCATTTCAGAATAATGAAAGGATGATATTAAAAGGTCTTACAGTAAGCATGAAGAACCACTGGCTTAATCAGACTCTGAACTCATTGAGAGGATTATGGACTGCTTCTCAGTAAAAATAACCTTTCAGTGAAACTGGAAGGACAAGTAGGAATTATCTAGGCCCCTAAGGGTAGCAGGCAGTGAAGGGAAGATATTCAAAGCTGGTGAGGATATGGTGACCTTGTTATTCTCATCTGTAACTGGTTAGAGTGTAAAGGTCTGGGAAATAACAAATAACTTGACAATATATATATCAGAACTATTCCACTTCTAATACCCTTTCATAAGAATATTTAAGATGCAGGCAAAGACACACATGGATCTACATCAAAGTAAGCTCCAAGAGCTGAAACTACCTAGTAGTCTGATAATAGGAGAATGATCAAATAAGTTACGGTTCAGTCATATGATGGAGTCTTACACAGACCAAAAAATCACATGCCCCTCCTCCGACTCAGGCTCCTCTCACTGAGCTCTTACAACATCTGTCGCACAAGTTTTATGTATTGTAGTAAAGCTCTCTCTAACCAAACAGTAAATCTCTGAACTAAGAGAAAATTTCTGTACCCCCTTCAGCATCTAATAAATCATTCTGCACATCAGTATTTGATAGATCCTCATTGATTCATTAATTTTAAGGTATGGTATGATGATTTGATTTTGTTAGAGATGCAAACAAACTATAGTTTTTGAAAACCAGAAAGCATAAAACATAGGTAAAAGCATCTTCCTGCTCTCTAATCCTCCAGGGTTCTATTTGCTTCTTCTGCGACTGTCGTCTCTTTTTTCTACGTTGCCCATTAGAAGATGACATGAAGGGAGGAAAACAGCCAAATAGCATCAGAGAAAGCTAAAGTGGCCATTCCCCTGGGTTCCGACTAATGAAAGTCAAGGACTTCCACAAGGAGAAACGCAGCTGCAGTCCAAACGTTTTGAGAGGAACTTAGAAGGCTCGAGTGCTCTAAACCTAGAAGGTGCAATTGATTTGGGCTTTATTTCTCTCTCTCTCTGCGGAAATAAAATCTGATTAATTCTGAAAGTCAGTATTCCCCCTGGATCCCAGATGTGGGATACTTTAACCACAATCCCTTTGAAAGAGATATTAAAATAAAACTCGTCAATGTTCTAAAGTGACCCCAAATATTATTGCAACACATTTACATTCAATATTCTAAAACCTGTAAATTTGGACTCTCCCCCCCCAAACACCTCTTTCCTTTGTGTATGTGAACTAGGATAGCCTTTATGATTTTTCTTAAGTATTCACTTCCTTTGCTATAAGATGATTAAAATCTATGCTCTTTGCCATGTGACTTGCAATACCTCCCTGTGGAGAATTAATATTTATCCTTCCTATTGATTGTGGGCTAAGTCATAGGACTTGCTTTGCCCAACAGAATATAAGCAGAAGCATGTACCAATGTTCAAGTAGCAGCTTTCAGAGTCACTGTATGATTCAGCCACTTTCTACTTTTCCCTCTCACAAGACTAACAGCGGGGACCCAGAATGGCAAAGACACAGGAAACAGAGAAGCAGAGCTTCTGTGGATCCAAAACCAAAAGGTTAACATGAGAAAAAAAAAAAAAAAAAGAAAAAAGCATATGGTGTTGTAAGCCACAGAAATCTTGCTTGCTCTTACTCTTGATTTGTTTAATTATTGCTGCAGATGGACTGTTATTGCAGCATAACCTACAGACATCTGTCTCTAATATCTGAACCTAGTTTGTGGTAACAAAGTTTTTCTTAAGAAGTCAGGTGAATCCATGCCATAATAATTTGCTGAGAGGAGTCACAACAAATTAATTTTAGTGGAAAACATCTGTAAAGAAATGACAAGGTCCAATTCAAAATTCTAGAGCCCCAGGCCCAGATTTCTCATTGGCAGCTTTATTTACCCAGCCAACATTGAGTGCTTCAGTTTCAGAGCACCAGTACATAATCTGTGGCCCAATATTTTTAACCTATGGAATATTCCAAATGGATTCTGATTTTTATATTTATCAGGTTGAAATAGTTCCTGAAGAAAGCTTCTTATAAAAAGTAAAATAAATAAATAAATAAATAGTTTTTATAAAGGCATTATTTCTTGTAGTGACAGCTAAAATTAACTGGGCTGAAAAAAACAGTTTACATGAAATTTTGTGTGAGATCTTTTTTTTTTCTTTTTTTTGGAGAGATTTTCACTGTAGGGCGCGTGCGCTCGCCAGACAGACAGAGAGAGACATAGAGACAGAAAACGAGAAATCACCCCCCAGGGGGGATGGTCACACCGCAATTCCTTCTCCTCCATTCTCCTCTCGGGATCTTGGGCACGCACGCACATGCGCCCGGCGTGAGTTTTAAGCCACCGGGTCCAGGACACAAACCACGGTCGACTACATGGGAGTCCAGCGACATAGCCATTACGCTAACTGCTAGTTCCCTTGTGTGAGATCTTGAGCCCAATAAATAGTAAGCTTTAACATCTGTAATGGGTTCAGTCTCAAAGCCATATCTTAGTGCATGTGCTTATTTGTTTGTATCTGCCATGAATGCAAACTTGTTTTGATCTTATAATTTCTAACACTCATTTAAGCATTGAATTTTAATTCAAAACAAATCTAATATGCTGGCACTTCGGCCTGGTTCAATGAAGAGCTGAAAAGAGAACACTACCACAAGGTAGTATTTAACATATGCCTGCCTGTGAAGCACGATTCAGGCTTACATGGCCTATAAATAAGTAAAGACTTCGTCTTCGAGACTTACTGGAGATAATCTGGGTGAGCAGAAAAGGGATATGGCCTAACCTCTACTGAATAAAGGATGAGGATTAAGAAAAAAGAAAAACTAAATGCAGTGACTAAATGATTGTCTGGTTATTGTCTGTTATTCTTTTATTAGTATGTTTCATGATTTCATGAAAAGCATTTTAAAAGTTTTTATGCATTGTAAAACTGTGTCCCTTTTAATATTTCTATAAATAAAATGACCCTTTATCTAATTTTTCAAATTTGATTTTCTATAATCAAGAATACCTACTCAGTTTTACCTAGAAGTGCCATCCTTCATGATTACAAACTCAGATGTCATAGTCTCCTCCCTATCATCAACACCATAATTACCACTCTGTTAACTATTGATATTAGTGACTACTCACTCTGTGATAGGCACTGTACTGTCTTCCTTTGCATTTAGAATACAAGCCGGGGCCCGACATGTGGCATAGTAGTTAAGATGCCGAGCCCCCATGTAGCCTACGCTGGTTCGAGTCTTGGACCTGGTGGTTGAACTCACTCTGAGTACGTGTGCAAACATGCCCAAAATTCCCACGGGAGAATGGAGGAGAAGGGACTGTGGCATAGCCATCCCCCATAGAGATGCTTTCTCTCTCTCTGTCTCTCTCTGGTGAGCACATACACTTTATTAAAAAAAAAATTTAAATAAATAAACTTCTAAAATAAATACAACCCAAGTTCTTAATCTCATCTTAGAAGGCCCTTTAGAATCTAGTCTATGCATAATTCATTACTCTCTTCTGTGAATCAGCCATTCTAGCTCATTTGTAACTCAGTTTGTCAAATAATTTTCTTTGTCAATTCAATCTCTAGGGCTGTGATGGCACTGCTATCTGGAATTCTTTCTGTTGACTCTTTGCTTTGCTAACTCTTTATCTGAAAACCCAACATGTGACATCCTTAGAGAAGCTATCTCAGATCATTCAACGGAAGTCAGTAACTCTATTATTTTCCCTCATAACACTTCCTTGCATGGTACTAGAAATTACATAGTTATATGTTTACATATTTAATACATGTCTATTTTATATACGCATTCCCTAACAGTGTCTAGCTTCTTTGGTAAATAATTTAGAGGATAGATGAATAGATGAATGACCTACTTTAATAATTTTTAAAACAGAAATATTACTATCCCTATTACAGATGAGGAAACTGAGGCATACAGATATTAAATATCTGGCCTTTAATAACATAGAGAATTGAAATCTTTATTGTATTCCCATATAATGTCATTTTCATTTATATCAGAAAAGTACTGGCCAAACTGTCTATTTGAGCTAGTAGTTTGTGGTGTTCTTGATTAATGCTCTGTCCACATTCTGTCATTCTTCCTCAGTGCTGTACTTCACACTTGTTCCATTGAGTTTGTGGATTTTAAGTGAGCATGCAATTCCTTTATCAACAGCAAAACTGTACTCTATACAAACTCGTAACTCCAAAATCAGATGGTTCTACTATCTTAATCTTTTTCCTTCCTTCCCACTACTCAGATCTATAGAATTATTTCACATGTGGAATAGGTCATACATATTTTGTCACTTTATTTTTTTTTTGAAACTTTTTTTTTTTGAGAAGTTTTTGCTATAGGGCACATGCGCTTGCCAGAAAGACAGAGAGAGACAGAGAGACAGAAAGTGAGAAATCACCCCCCAGGGGGGATGGCCAGGCCACAATCCCTTTTCCTCCATTCTCCTCTCAGGATCTTAGGCACGCACGCACATTCTCCAGACAATACTACCCAGTCTATATTCTGGTGCGTTCGCATGGGGCAGCTACATTTCAGTTTCAATGTCCAGAGGCTTTTTTCCTTCTCTGTCTTAAAGGTCTACTCCACCCTTAAGAATTATTCTGTCAATTACAACCAGGAGGCTCTGACCAGCATATCTACTTGAGGGAAATAGGTATGCTCACTCACATAGACCAAAAGTCTGGCTCTCCCTCAACCAATTCTAAGGCTGTTAATAAATAGCTTCAATTTCTAACAAATAGTAAAAGAAGGTCTTTGTGAAGCTTATTTCACCTGAAGACATGTAGGAGCTATGGAGGGCTACATAGGGTTATCTGGGAGTACTGCAGGGTGGGGAGGTGGAGTAGAGGGAAGAAAGGAGGGAGAAGGCACTACAAAAAAAGGCTTAGAGAAAACAGACCATCAGTGCTTCAGCTTCTGTACTCGCCCTCTTCTCCAATTTTGGGGTTTCTTTTCTTCTAAATCTTAAATTACAGATTTTACCTGAGTTGAGTTTCATCATATCTTCTATGTTTTGATATTTAACATTTCCCACTTGTTACTCTTTACATAATCACTCATTTCACTATTTCCTTCTTAATCAAATAATTGTTTAGAAAATAGTTCATGGATTGCCAAATATATACTTGGACATTTTAAAATGTATTATCAGTAATTTCTGGTATCATATTGTAACAGATGCATAATTTCTGCTTTGCTAACTTGATGGGAATGTCACAGAGGTGTAAAATTTGATCAATCTGTGATTCAATGTCACTTGTAAGATTGGTACATTCCCTAGATTTCAGAAATCAAATCCAATGTAATCTATTCTTTCCTATCGTGTTAACCAGAGCTTCCAGCTTCGCTATGCCATTTACTTTTGTTTGCTCTCCATGTATAAAAAAGAAACAACTTCCCAGAAGCCCTCCTGCTCCCTCAGAATACATAGCTTCCTCTCCTTCCCTCATTAGCTTCTCTTGTTCTCCTTTTTCAATTTCCCAGAGTCTTGGGGGGCAGGGAATAGATGATTTGAGATTGTTTCAAGAGAACTGGTGGAATGAGCAGTTTCTTTTATTTCTCTCCATATCCTACCTCGAGCCTTGACCTTAACATCATACAGGATTCTAAACTTAGTATTCAGCCTACAACTTACATTCTCTGGGATTAAAAATTAAACTTTCATTACTACCTTATTTGTCTTTTACCCAGAGTTCTTACGGCTTAAATCACTTATAAATATTAACAAGAGGTGCTTGTTTTTATTCTAGAAAGGTGCTTCTGTCACATTCATTGAAATGTTTTATACGATTGAAAAGCTCTCTGAGACAAAAATGGATGAACCAACAGCTGATCTTGCTGGACTCATCCTCTTGTGGTCACATCGTATCTTCCATAGACAACGTGTGTTTTTTAGAAGTAGAAATTTTAGTTGGAAGAGATATGTGAATCTAAGAATTAATATGTAAATGAGCACTTCCTGTTAAAATATAAAGAGAAAGACAAGCTGCATTGGGTCTGGGCAACACCAGACTATCTTTTGTAGTTAAATTTTATTCTCAAATCAACTAAACACTTGTGGAGCTCTCTTTGTGTGTGTGTATACATTTATATATATATATTTATATACTAGAAAATGGTATTTCAATCTTCATTTAAAGGATATATTTTCATGGGAACAAAATATCTGGAACCACACAATAAAAAGATCTGGGATTCTTAGGAGTACATATATACACATACACACAAAAAAACCTTTTTTATTACCATCATCCCATATCTCTCTAGAATTCTTTCTATGTTCTTCATTATTTCTAAAATTTTGAGTAGCCCAGTATATTTTTTAAAGTTTTATTTATTTATTGCTTATTTATTGTATGAGAGAAAAGGAAACAGAGAGAGGCACCCCAGGGTCTTCATGCCACAATCCAAACCCATCCTCAGCCAGTCACAATTACAGCATGCATGTGGGGTCAGAGTGTACAGGAAGGCCTTGGACAGAAACTTATGACCTTACTATTTTGACCCAGCATTGCAGGCTGGTTTGCTTTCTCTCCTAAAATGCAGCTAGTAAATAACAAAGTCATCTCCTTTCTCTCTCTTTTTTTTTTTTTTTTTTTTTTTTTTTTGGGGGGTTTTTTGTTATAGGGCCAAATGCGCACCC
>NW_006160168.1:1941043-1986624 GCF_000334495.1 Tupaia belangeri chinensis | reverse complement strand
CATCTGGGCCCCTCCCCAGTGGTGCCAAGAGTCTTGGACCTCTCAAGACACCCAGCAGCCTTGGGACAACCCCAGATCTCTGCCTGAGAGGCTGGGATTCCCCCCCTTCCTTCCCTTCCTTTCCTCCTTTTTTTTTTTTTTTTTTTTTTTTTTTGAGAGAGGTTTTTGCTATAGGGCTCAAATGCTCACCAGGCAGAGAGACAGAAAGTGAGAAATTACCCCCCCAGGGGAGATGGTCATGCCACAATCCCTTCTCCTCCATTCTCCTCTCAGGATCTTCGGCACGCACGCACATGCGCCCAGTGTGAGTTTAAGCCACCAGGTCCGGGACTCGAACCGTGATCAACTACATGGGAGTTCAGCAACATAGCCGTTATGCTAAATGCTGGTCCCCGCAAAGTCATCTCCTTTCTAAATCACCACAGTATCTAGAATATCTTTCTTTTTTATTCCTTTGCTTAAGTATTTCACTTTTTATGTATAGCTTTTAAAAATGATACCACCCATTTGGGAACAATATATTGAATCACAATATTGGCATTTAAATTTGATCCCTGAATCACTTTCTTCCATGGTCACTGTCTGAAGAACATCAGGAGAAGTGATGTGCTTTAGAAAAAAAAAAAAGAGTTCATAAATATTCCCAGTGGAAGAGGTGATTCAATGAAAAAACTTTGATCTAAGTTAGTATGTGTCTACTTAGAATCTGACATAATATCTAAGTACTAGAATATATTGATAACTAGAGTTTGACTTTTTGAACTCCAATTTTCTCATTTGTAAAATTAAGGATTAGATTAAATGACATCTGTGATCCTTGATGTTGCTAATTTTACAAATTGATTGGTTGTATTCCTTTAGGTTGGTCAAGGATATGATAGAAACATCTACTCAGCTATTCAAATCACTATACATAGCCTGTTCTCCTGAATAATCGACTCTTTATTTTTCTCATCAACAACCCTGGAAGAAAAGTTGGTCAAAATCTTGCGCATATATATGCACATCAGAATATAGGTATCTCTATGGTCAACCAGGAAAGAGCCTCATTGGCTGTTTCTGAACTGATAAGACAGGAGCTGAAAATCGGTCTAGGAAAACTTTGCATTTATATAACTTTAATTCTTAAAGTTTCTTTTATCATTCACTTTCTTGATTTTACCCTCATAAGGGTTAAAGTAATAGCTCATCTTACTGAAGTAGGAACTGAAGCATTCGGATAAAGAATTGTCCAAATTTATACAGTCATATAATGACAGAACTCAGAATTTAGATAAATTAACTCCAATCCTATCCTGGTTACAAAACAGTCAACCATTTTGATTAATAAAATTAAATCCTTCAATGTCAGTTTTATGCTTTTTTTTCCCTGATAATTTTTCAGAACAAAGAGTTCATGTAATTCCTCATTGAAATTCAATTAGAGTGCTCTGCAAAGTGAAAGAGAGAATAAATCATTTCAGATGCTTTGATAGCTTCTTGGAACAATTGGAACCACATAATGAATCTAATAGAAAGGTATACAGATTTCCCTGAAAATGAAATATTCACTTTTGCCTATCTGAGAAAATTATTGTGCTCGGCTTCATGTGTTAGTCCTGTGGCCAGTGAGCCAGGTGTATAATTAGGAGATCCATGAGAACATCTTCTGTAGGAAGACCGAAACACTTCTCATAGTCTGCACTAGTGCATTTCTCTTCTTATCAGAAATCAGTACAGTGGAAACTCCTAAATCCAGATGTCAACTTTCCCACTTGAAACAGTGGGCAACTAACTTCAGGGCTTAAGTGTCTTAAGATTAAAATAAAAATAATAATGTTTGTTGTGAAGTTTTAATAAATTAAGTCAAGTAAAGTACTTACAAAAACCTGCAGGCAGCAGGTGGACATAAATCATTATCTACTTGGTTTATTACCCTATTTTAAAATCTAAGAATAATGCCTACTACATTGTAAGTACTTGTTTTTACTGGTCTCAAAATAAAATACAGACATTGAGAATTTAATTTTTGTTTACACACAAATATTTAAAATAACTGTATTATATAAAATTTTAACATCCCTTATAGAGACTTTCAAAAACCTTCATTGAACAAATATAATTTACCTCACTACTCAAAAATCATTTTCTTTTTCTTTTTCTTTTTTTCTTTTAAAGAAAAAGTGGTTTAGTAAGTAAAAGTATACTCCTGACAGGTAGGAGCTGGCCTGAGCAGACAGAGAAAGAGTGACTCAAAATGCCATTTTTTTGGTTTTAAATATGTATACATTACTCTTTGCTCTGGTCAAAGCACTTCCTCAGCTAAGTACAGATTTTATACTAAATTCTATGTTTCTCTTGAGAAGGAAGGGAGCAGGAAGTTATATAGGATTTTCCTAACAAGAAAAAATATATATATATATACACATACACATATAGGTTTAATTTACACACACGCACACACACACACACACACACACACACACACAAACTGTAAATGCCTCTCTAGGTTTATATAAAATGATTGTGCCCAACAAAAAATGTTTTGTTTCTCTTGCTCCACACTTTAATTTGTGGCTTGACCAGTAATTAAAAAGAAGAAATGCCAGGCCCAGCAAACAAAAAGTGCATGGTTTGCTTCAGATATTCCCTTTATTACAACCATTACACATACTTAAAATTTTCTGATGAAAAGCAAAAAAAGGAGCAATAAAGAAAAAAAAAAAAACCTAACCTCTAAAACAAGCATAACTTGATACTTTAACTTTACTCTCTGCGACTGACTAGGTGGGTTACCTGCAAAAAGTCCTTCACTTCTCTAGATTGAGTCCCCTCACATATAAAATTATACTAGATAATCTCTAAAGTCTTTTCCCTATTAGTAAATTCTATTAGTCTTAATTATGTGCATAAACTTTAGTTACTACAGCTCAGTTTAATAGCCTGTAATTTAGTGTCGCAAGTTTCTAGTCTCAGCTCTTCTTTTTGTCCTTTGCTGATTCCCCTGCCAATATCTTAATTTTACTATCTATAGATCTGTTTGAGGCAGAATCTGTCATACTTTCTAGAACCTCTGTTCTCAAACACTAGCCTGCATTAGAATCACTCGTGTGGGGGCAGCAATGGGGCTGTTAATGCACACATTGATGAGTCCACTCCTAGACATTCTGATTCAGTAGGTCTGGGACAGAGTATAAAATGGGATTTTTTTTTCTTGAGACATTTGCTATAGGGTGCATGTGCTCGCTGGAGAGACAGAGAGACAGAAAGCAAGAAACCAACCCCCCCCCCCCCGGGGGGGGATAGCCACACCACAATTCTTTCTCCTCCATCCTCTCGGGATTTTGGGCACTCACACACATGCTCTTGGTGGGAGTTTCAATCCACTTGGTGCGGGACTTGAACCATGGTCAACTCCATGGAAGTCCAGCAACGTAGCCATTATGCCATCGGCTGGTCCCTAAAATAGCATTTCTTTCCTTTTTTTTTTTTTGGAGAAGTTTTTGCTGTAGGGCGCGTGCGCTCGTCAGATAGACAGAGAGAGACAGAGAAACAGAAAGCGAGAAATCACCCCTCAGGGGGGATGGCCACACCGCAATCCCTTCTCCTCCATTCTCCTCTTGGGATCTTGGGCACGCACGCACACACGCCCAGCGTGAGTTTAAGCCACCAGGCCCAGGATGTGAACCGTGATCGACTACGTCTGATTCCAGCAACATAGCCATTACGCTATCTGCTGGTCCTCCTCAAATAGCATTTCTAACAAGATCTCAGGTGATCTGGCTGCTACTGGCCCAACAACCATTTGAAGACTGCCATGCTACAGAAATATAAAAACACTGGTAAACATCATCTAAAGATAATTGAGGAGTGAAAGTTACCTCAATGTAACTGTGTGAACAGCCTCTCTGGCTTTCCAGCTCCACGTGGGTAAAGATGATTTCTACTTGTTCTTCTTGAGGTTGCTGTATAATATAGATACATTGCCTATCATTAATGAAAGGCCCAGCCAAGTCAGTAAGGAGTTCTCCCTCAGGGTCTGTGTAGTTCCCTCCACAATGCAGATCCGCTGAAGATAATAGAGAAGAAGAGGAAGAGGTTACATGGGTGTCATTGTCTTGGTTCCCAAGTATTTCTTTTTCATTATTGTTTTTGTTTTTGTGACATAGGGTGCATGTGCTAATGAGAGACAGACAGATAGAGAGATGGATAACGAGAAATCATTCCCTAAGAAAGATGGCCATATCACAGTCCCTTCTACTCCTTTCTCCTGTTGGGATTTTGGGCATACATGCACATGTGTCTGGTGTGATTTTGAAGGTGCTGGATCCAGGACTTGAAGCACAGCCCACGTGGTTGTCAGTCAGCCAAGGAATCCAACTGCTAGCCCCTGATCCAGTTTTTTAAAATGTAAACACACACACTCCATCATATAAAGTAGTCTGCCATTCATTATCTGGAGTTTTACTTTCTATGGTTTCAGTTATCCCATGGTCAACCATGGTCTGAAAACAGTGAGTACAGTATCACATAAATTTAGAAGGAGAGAGACAAAATTTATGTAACTTTTATTATAGTACATTGTTAAAATTTTTCTATTTTAGAATTAGTTATTGTCGGGACCAGCAGCAAGCGTAATGGCTATGTTGCTGGACTCCCACGTAGTCCAACACGGTTCAAGTCCTGGACCTGGCGGCTTAAACTCACTCCGGGCATGTGAGTGTGTGTGTGTGTGTGTGTGTGTGTGTGTGTGTGCCCAAGATCCCGACAGGAGAATGGAGGAGAAGGGATTGCGGCATGGCCATCCCCCCTGGGGGTGATTTCTCGCTTTCTGTCTCTCTGTGTCTCTCTGTCTTTCTGGCAAGCACACGCACCCTATAGCGAAAACCTCTCTGAAGGAAAAAAAAAAAGAATTAGTTATTGTCAGTCTCTCACTGTGCCTAATTTGTACATTAAACTTTATTATAGATATGTGTATAAAGGAAAAACAGTATATAGGGTTTGGTAATATCCAGTTTCAGGCATCCACTGGGGATCTTTAAACATATCCCCCATGGATAATGAAGGCCTACTGCATCCAATTTACTCACTTGAAGAGGCATATGCCTCTAAAAAGTGTGTTTTTAGTTTAACGTGTTTTTCTGATGTCCTCGTAGTGTTCAAAGAAATAGTCGCAGAAATGATGATGAAACTTTCAATCTACCAACCCCTTCTGAAAATTGCTTTTTCTATAAACTAATGCTGCTCTTCATTCCAAAAAGATCTGAGGCAGCTTACAGAATACATGTGACAAAATGAAATATATAACTACAAATATAAAACAGATGAAAGGAAAGTGAATATAGTAGAAGCTGTGGCCAGGGGGAAGTTGGAGATGCACAGAAAACCGCTATAAGGGCTTCTGCAATGACAAAAGGTTGGCTGCAGATTCAGCCTGAAGCCAAAGTAAAGAGAGAAAGGGGACCTGTGAAAATGTCCATTATTATTTTTCCTGATACTAAAACATAAAAGGCATTTTCTATAAATTCTCACAGGGGCACATGATGAATATCATGAACAGGATGCTCTGCATCTCTAAAATAAAAATTATGAAACATTTAATTTATTCTGTTGTTGTTTGTTTTAAAGTATCAATGCAAGTTGAAGGCATATTAATAGTATGAACTAGAAGTGAAACTCTCAGGGCCAGAATACTGGGGTCCTGGAAGCCAGCCTCTGTGAAGTTGGACTCAATCCAAGAATAAAAGAAGACATATCTCCAGAGAGTGTGCATTACACCAACAACCTCTCTCACAACAAAACTTCAAGCAACATTAGGGAACTGATGTTCTGAATTATTTCATTTTGGATGCCTCATACGTCTCTATCGTGATGTGAATCCCATAATCCGGAGACCAAACATGTTACAGTATTAATAACAGAGCCTTGAGAAGATAAAGAAAAAAATCTGGAGATATTAGAGAGATATTTTAAGAGATGTATCCCTAGTCTAAGAAAGTCATCTTCAGTATCACATTAAAATATAAATAAAAGAGTAGAATTGTCCTTTGAATTTATATTAAGCTTTTAATTGTCAGGTTACTTACATGGTGATGTTAAGTAGGTGATATGAAAGCCTTGGTCACTAATGTGGGTGTCAGAATGAAAATGAACTCTGGCAAAGGGACCTGTGGTTTGGAGTGGTGGAATAGAGAGAGTGGTGCAGAATTTCCCAATGACAGGATCCTGACGCAAGGGACCATCTCGAATCTGAAACAAAAGAATGCATTACTAAATTCAAAACAGCCAGGTTTCAACAAACTGGGCCACTTTGTACATTAATTTCAGAAGTCTGTCATTTCAAAGTGGTATGTGTATGGGAAGATTCCCTATCACACACACACACACACACACACACACACACACACACACATGCACACGTCCCGCACTTGGTTGGGTTCAGTAAAGTGTCTCCTCCTGTCATTCTTGATGCCTCGTCTTCTGACTGGATGTCAGTTTTAAGGCTGACATACACTTTGATTTTTTTCTCATGATGTTACTAATCTTTGTTTCTTCCTAGGTTTTCCCCAGACTTTTTAAAAAATTATTTGAATTACAAATATCTAGCTATCTAGAAGAAGAATATTAATATTTATAAATAAAACAGAAGAAGGTATATCAGTGATATCAATTGATTCACAACTTGTTCCAGGTATTTAGGAGAATCGGAGGTAGAAAAAGGAACTACAGCCAGATTAGGTCCAACATAAAGATGCTTTAATAAATTTAGACCATTTTAAAAGTACAACTTTGATAGTAATTAAGTAACACAATAATGGCTCTGTGATCTCAGAACTCTTTTTTAAATGTTGATTTTTAATCTATTAAATAATTATGTTGATGTCTCTATAATTGCATTGTAATTGCAAAGTCTATCCTATGTAAAACACCAAAGAGTAAATGAATTATAAAATATTTTAGGGGCTGGCAGGTGGTGTGGTGGTTAAGATGCGAGACTCCCACATGACTGACCATAGTTTGAGTCCTGGACCTGGTAGCTTACTTTCTCATTTTCTCTTTCTCTTTCTTTCTCTGTCTCTCTCTGGTCAAATTAAAAAATAAATAAAAACAATAACAAATAAAATTAATAAATAATAAACAAATAAAATAAATACTTCTTTTTTTAAAGAATATTTTAATATGATCAATTTTGCCCATTCAAATTACTTTCTTTATTGGCAGCAAAGTTATAGACAGTATTACTTTATTTCTATATTCAACTAGTTCCTTGAAATATTGTAGTTTGATGAGAAATGAGAGTCATTCAATACTGTCAGAATGATTGATTCTTCTATTATATGGTATCTAGGAATTACTACTCAGAAATTTTTAAAACCTTCCAATTTTAATTTTACAGATTTATTGAAAATTAATTTCACGATAACTCACTTTACTGCCAACATTAAAAAAAAAAAAAAACTACTTTGCTGGAGAGGCATTCTCTAAGGTTTCAAATCCATTATTACAACTGTTAAATTACTAATGACTTTAACTTTCAGAGACTCCATTTGACGTCTCATCCTTTTATCCTTTATGAATAATTTCATAGTACCCCATCCTTCTTTAACAGACTTGGGTAAGCATATTGTCTTTTTAGCATTACTGCAAGGGGTACTAAGATTTATGGTGACAAAAACACAGCAACAACATGAGAACTCAATCTTCTGAATGATCTCTTCAGTTTTCAAATGAAGAGCAACATTTTTGAGGTACCGACATGTCTATGACATGTGAATATAGCAGCCTCCACATCTTATTCTTTTACTAATGTAGGCAGGAGGAGCTCAGGCTGATTCCTCTCCTCTCAATCATCAGTATAGGCCAACTCGACTAACTGTTAAATTACTAATGACTTTAACTTTCAGAGACTCCATTTGACGTCTCATCCTTTTATCCTTTATGAATAATTTCATAGTACCCCATCCTTCTTTAACAGACTTGGGTAAGCATATTGTCTTTTTAGCATTACTGCAAGGGGTACTAAGATTTATGGTGACAAAAACACAGCAACAACATGAGAACTCAATCTTCTGAATGATCTCTTCAGTTTTCAAATGAAGAGCAACATTTTTGAGGTACCGACATGTCTATGACATGTGAATATAGCAGCCTCCACATCTTATTCTTTTACTAATGTAGGCAGGAGGAGCTCAGGCTGATTCCTCTCCTCTCAATCATCAGTATAGGCCAACAAGACTCACCACTTTTTTTTTTTTTTTTTTTGGAGAGATTTTCGCTATAGGGCGCGTGAGCTTGCCAGACAGACAGAGAGACATAGAGACAGAAAGCGAGAAATCACCCCCCAGGGGTGATTTTTCAACACAAAAATTGTTAACTATTTATCTTCATGGAACACTATAGCCACACTGTGAAGCTCCTTACTAGTTTACCATAGACAACTGATGATTCAAATTGGCATTGTGAGAGGCGCTCATTACTTAATTCCTATTTCATTAATTTTTGCTATTCCCATGTCAGGGGCCGAGGCTTCCAAGGAAAGGACAGGGGAGGGCTAACTGGTCTTTTCTCAGGTTTGACTGGAACCCAGAAGAAGAAGCAACACACTGGTACAATTAAAAAGAGACTTGGTAAAACTCAAACATTGGCCGCCTACAGAGAAATACATTGATGTACTGAATACAGTAAATAAATAAATTCATTAATACACATATTCATAAATACTTATGCTGCTTATAAGTTGTGGTCATCCATAGGAAACACGGAACCATAGTGCCCTAATCATCTAGTGATATGTTCTGTGTCAATATAATCATTTACCTCAAGATAATCTTTACTGCAGTCATCATGATGCTCCAGGCTCAGGGTCCCAAAAGTAAACGTTATCAGGAGGCCAGGAGTGGTTATGATGCTCCACACACAATCTCTTCCCGGGGGGTAGTTTCCAGGATACCCCGGAGACTTGATAGAACCATAAGTACCAGTCAGTTTACCTCCACACTCTAAAATAAGAGGGAAAAATAACTTTACACTATTGGTATACAAGTTATAATTTTTATAGAATTATCATAGTCTTTAAGAAACCAGACTTAGTTTAAACAACCATAAGCAGTTTTGGACACCTTCATATAATACCTCATTTAATTATTCCTAATGAGAAAGTCTTTCAATTCCTCATAGGAAAATACATTTCCCCCCAAAATTGACATTAAAAATTTATTATGTGGGTAAATTTTTTAAAAAATACATAAAATGCCACAACAAAACTAAAAGACTAATGACAAAACGTTTTATACTTTTAAAAAGTTTGCATTAGGGCCCAGAGGTGACACAGTGGTAACATGTGACACTCTGAAAGGCAATCAACTCCACATGGGAAGATTCATAATTCAAGTCTGGAGACCTCTCTAAATATGCCAAGCGGATGTGTGCCTAAGATTAGGAGCCAGCTGAGTAGGTCACAGCTTCAAGATCCTGTAGTCTTTAACTCTCTTTCTCTCTCTCTCACTCATGGAAAAATAAACCAATAGAGTTTTTTAAAGTTTCTTTAGTAAAAGTACAAAGAAAATAGATGAACAAAAACAACAAAAACTACCAAGTGGTCATTACGATGAGGAATACTACATAAAGGAGTAGACCATGTCCTCAACAACAGCTCTGCAGGAAATTTACTAGAAGAGCTTACAAAAATGCTGTTCAGTAAATTCATAAAGGATCTATTTGTACTCATTTTTTTAAAAGAGGATTTTTGCCTTAGAGCACATGCAACTGATGGAGAGAAAGAGAGACAGAGACAGTGACAGGGAAAGTGAGAAATCACCCCTCAGTATGGAGAAATTAAGTATTTGCTCCCAATGGGGAATGGCCATGCCACAACCCTTTCTCCTCCTAGGATCTTGGGTCTGCACACAAATGCACCAAACGTAATTTTCAAGCCACCAGGTCCAAGATTCAAACCATGGCTTGCCATGTGGGAGTCTAGTGGTGTAACCACTATGCTATCTGCTTGCCCCAGTACTCATGTTTTTTAATCCATTCCATTTCATGCTAATTTCATTATCTATGAACACAAAATGAAATTCCAATTCATTCCATACTTAATTTGATTTTAAAATAATTATTAAAATATTACATTTCTCAGGATCCTAAAATAGCTCATGTTTCCAAAATCTAATATTGATTAAAAAAAATGTAATTACCTCAAAATATTGCTTTGCTTTTTCCACATTTACACGTACCTGGTTGTTGTGTTTCCCATCTTATAGTAAAGCCTCTCTCCTTTCTTAAATGTTCAGAATAGAGATGAAAATAGAGAGCATTGTCACTGCTGAGGAGTTCAGGTGGGGTGCTAGAACCACAGAACCTTCCGAGTTGATAAGCTGCAGAGGAGTCACCATCATGAATCTGAAGAAACTCATGCGGACAGTTGTTTACTGATTCTAACTGGAAAAAACTGAAAGTGATACGCAAGACCTAAAAATATAAAGTATATATATTATTTTAATATATATAGGATTCATAATTTGATTATATTAATTCTTCCCATCCTGGAACATGGTATGTTTTTCCACATTTTTGTGTCATTTTCAATAGCTTTAACTTTTTTCCTTTTATTTATTTATTTATTTATTTATTTATTTATTTATTTACAGTAATTCACTGTACATCAATACAGTATACAAAATGAGATTTTCCATCCAGGAAATATTTTATGTTTAATTTAACATGATAATAATATATTATTTAATATATAGTCTTTTATATATTATTTTTCATTTACATTATTTAAGAGCAATGTCTATCATTTTCTAAGTACCCACCAACTCAAATAACAATTCTACATGCTAAATGGTTTCTGTTAAAAATTTCCGAGATTGGGCCAGCCCTGTGACCTAGTAGTTCAGGGAGCCAAATCTCACATGGAAAACCATGGTTTGAATCCCAGCTCTGGTGACTTGAAAAACATGCTGGGCACATGTGTGCATACCCTAAATCTTTATAGGATGGGGAAATAAAGGAGAAAGGATTATGATATTGATCATGCCCCATTGGGAGGTGCTTTCTCTCTCTCCCTCCCTCTCTTTTCCTGTCTTTCTGGTAAGCACACACGTGATCTCACACACACACACATATATATATATATACACACACACATATATATATATATATAAACAAATTTCAGTTAATATCAAATTGTGTTTAAAAATCTTAATGTTGGGGGAACCATCAGTTAGCGTAATGGCTATGTCGCTGGACTCCCACGTAGTCGACTGCAGTTCGAGTCCCGGACCCGGTGGCTTAAAACTCACGCCGGATGCGTGTGCGTGCGTGCCCAAGATCCCGAGAGGAGAATGGAGGAGAAGGGATTGCGGCGTGACCATCCCCTCTGGGGGGTGATTTCTCGCTTTCTGTCTCTATGTCTCTCTCTCTGTCTGTCTGGCAAGCGCACACGCCCTATAGCAAAAAAACCTCTTAAAAAAAATCTTAATGTTGGGGCTAGCAGACGGCATGGTGGTTAAGGGCGCTAGACTCCCACATGGCCAACTGTGGTTCAAGTCCCGGATCTGGCAGCTTGTTTTCTCAGTCCTGCCCCCCACTCTGTCCCTCTCCGGTCAAATTGAAATGAATATATAAATAAATAAAGTTAAAATTAAAAAAAAAAATCATTAAAATAAAAAAACTTAATGTTAATGCAATAGATTTACCCAGCTTTCATTAAACTGTAAAATACATCGAAGAAAGACACTTCAATGCATAGCTGACAGTGCCTCCAAATCAGAAAAATAAATTAGACGTTTTAAAAAAATCTATCATTAGTTACATTTAACTGGCTAAAATTACCATTCACAAAAAAATCTATACCCTTTTCTCCCTGAACAAGCTGTAGCATGTAGTATACATATAGACAATTCCATAAGGGTCTCTGAACCTCTCAGTAAGATTCTGATGCCCAGCTGCGAAGGTGTAGTCTGAGTTGGCATGGTGTGTAAGGACTGCAAGTCTTCATGGGTTTGACATCATGAGGGTAGGAATAACACTAAGGATACAGAATAGGAAGACCGTAATATGAAAAGTATAAGAGAAAAAACACAAAAATATGGCTCTAAGGGCCCAGCCCCATAGCAGTGCACTTTGCTAAGAGGCTGTGCACCATAGGCAAGGACCACATAATAGGCCTGGGCCCGATTGCTGGTCCAACCTAAACTCTGGGCATGATGGCGCATGCATGTAACCCCCTCCTTGGGGAGGTTGAAGCAGGAGGATCTTGAGGTCAAGGCCTGACCTGGGCAACATAGTAAGTCCCTATCTAAAACAGAACCAGGCTTGATGGCATGTGGCTGTAGTCCCAGCTGGGAGGCTGAGCAGAAGGACTGTGACTTGATGAGACCACCTTTAAAAAAAAAAACTTTCCCTAAGGTAAAGTGTTACAAAGTTCAGACTTCAAATAAAGTAATATTTTAAACCTCATTTAAAACAACAAAACAACCAAAATGACACTGTTAAATTTAATTTTCATCAGAAATTAAAATCACAACAGTTTTCAGCTAATGGAAAAGACTACCAGTCTATTTTTGAAATTCTATGCTAAAGCATTGTTAAGATCTGTTACCTATTATTACACCTTTTTCTCTCTTGAAGCTATTTAAATGTAAATAAATGTTCATGAATTGAACTCTTCTGATATATATATATATATAATTATTTTTCCAGTATGATGGAAAAAAGAAGATATAAAATCATTGCGTTGGGAAGAAGAAGATATAAAATCACAATAGTCAAGAAAAAAAGAGGATACATTTTCTAACAATTGTTAATAAAAATATCAGTTTTCACATAATAATTTTTTCTCAAAAGAAAAATTTTTTCAATGTCAGGAAATAAAATTCATGAAAACTAAATGCAAGGAAGGAAATTCATGTAACATACTCACTGGGAAATTTATCTTGGAATTTATTCTATTGTGGGGATACCAGGTCCCAAAGATCCCTCCCTCCTCAAGGAAAAAAATGTTTTCTGACACTTGTACAATGCCCTCTGTAATATTAGCTTGCTGGGAAAAGTTAATAGGATTTCAAGAAAAAAAAATCTTATCTATTCAGAGGCAACAGTTTATTTATTTATTTATCTTTTTAGAGAGGTTTTTCTTATTGGGCGCTTTGCTCGCCAGAAAGACAGAGATAGAGAGATAGAAAGCGAGAAATCACCCCCCAGGGGGGATGGCCATGTCACAATCTCTTCTCCTCCATTCTCCTCTCAGGATCTTGTGCACACACGCACACGTACCCGGCATGAGTTTAAACCACCGGGTCCCGGACTCGAACCACGGTCGACTACATGGGAGTCCAGCGACAAAGCCATTATGCTAACTGCAGGTCCCACAGAGATAACACTTTATTTTAATGAGTCTAGGAATTAGTTGAGAAACAAATATTTGGAAACATCTGAGTAATTAACGTCAAGTTTAAAAGCACTAAAACTTTCAACAACAGCTTGAATTAAAAACTATGCATACCAGGACAAACTTCTCAACTATTTTAGGTTCTGTCTCCTCATATGTAAAATGAAAATAATAGTTCCTGCCTTTCAGGATTATGATAGTTATACAATGATAAAATATCTGTGAAGTAGTGAGCCTGGTGCCTGGCACAGAGAAAGCATTTGATAAGAAAACTATCTTGACATTAGTCACCATTTTTACATGATAACCAACATAACCCTGAGTGATCTTTCCAAGAATACTGTCTCAGTAACAACTTGACTTGACAGATTAACTACTGGCTTCTCAACCAGTGCAGAGATGGGTTGAAATTCAACAATTCCTATTAAAGATAAGGAGTGGAAGGAAAAATTACTCAGTTTCTATTACTTCCCCTTATTTCATTTATAAAATGAGGATGCTATCATTTATTTCAAAGAGTTTAGTGTAAAATGGAGAAAGGTAGACAAAACATCCAGCTCAAAGCCTGGCATTTAGTAACTACTCGATACATGATGGTTAAATTATCATATGTACTTTGTGTAATAGATAATACATATTACATATATACAAGCGAATCATGCATCTGGACAAGAGATACTATATTTACCTTTCCCTCTTCAGTTTTGATAACCCAGAAGCAACTGACATCATGAACAAAACCAACATCGGGACTCCTGTAGCTGAAGCTTCCAGTCATCCCTGAGAGGGATCCCCCACACACTGCAAAGGAAAACAAGGTGACTTGTGCTACTCAGAGACTACTAAAGGAAAGCAGTTCAGTCCCTCTACCCTGCTGCTAAAAGATACAGAAAAATCGGAATAATTCATGTTACAGATAAACATGCCAATCCCTTTCTGTGTTCTCTTTTTCTGTCCACACTCATCCAAATCTCACCTCTTGTTCAAAGTGTAGCTGATGTCTCATCACTCCCTCCATGACCTCCTTCTGATTCTCTTTTCTCTAACTCCCTTCTCTGTACTCTAGGATGTTTGACTTTACCCCACACAATTTAGCTCCTATCTATAGTTCTTGTATCTTTTCTGCCATTTTGTGTGAGTCTTGTCTCCTCGACTGGAAAGTAAGCAGATAATAAGTGGAGACAATATTTCATGCTTTTGTATTTTTCCACAGGGCTTGTCATCATCCTAAACACATAGTAAGCTCTCAGAGGATGAAACAGTCAGAAGAGACTTTATGGAGGATGTTGACTGTGAAACACTCTTGAGGGACAGATATATCTGGATGGGAAACAAGAAAGGAATTTGGGGGTAGCTATAGGGGAAAAAATCCAAAATAAGATAACAGAGTGAAAATACTCAATGGCAGCACACGGATCAGGTGGGAAGAGAAAACTGTCTGGCTTGAGTAAGGCCATTTCTAGGGAATTAGCAAAAAATAAGGTTAGATAAGACAAGGCCTGATTATAGAAGATAACTGAAAAACAATTCCCAAAACTAAATAGGCCACAGGGACTCTACCCACTGTAGAGTCTAGAAAAGAAGAGTGACATGATTAAGTATAGTATTCTAGGAGGATTAAATTGCTGCTGTACAGAAAACTTTTCCTTGGGAAACTACAAAGGGCAATACCTTATCATATTTTTGGTTCAGAAAAGAAATGAAAATAGCAAATACTAATTTAATTCTTGTTTTGAAGAAAAGATCTCCTGGCTTAAACTGAGATTTACAAATATTTGCCTTATAAATTCTATACCATATCTTTAAGGAAAGACTTAGTCCTCAGCATCTGAGCAACTGGACAGTAAAGTAGGTTTAGTAGATGAACCTATAGAAGGCATCATTAAAGGCAGGAGCAGCAGATGGCATAATGGTTATGTTGCTGAACTCCCATGTAGTCAACCACAGTTTGAGCTCTAGATCTGATGGCTTAAAACACACAGAAAGCATATGCATGCATACCGAAAATCCCAAGAGGAGAATGCAGAAAGGATTGCAGTATGGCCATCCCCGCTGGAGAGTGGATTCTCACTTTCTGTCTCTGTCTCTCCCTGTCTCTCCAGCAAGCACACAAGCTCTATATAAAAATCTCTCTCTGAGACCAGAAGATGACATAGTGATTAGGTCACTGGACTCCCACATGGACGACCTCAGTTTGAGTCCTGGACCCGGAAGCTTCAAACTCATGCCGGGCATGTGTATGTGTGTACCCACGATCCCAGGAGGAGAAGGGATTATAGTGTGGCCATCCCTTCGGCCGGTGATTTCTTGCTTTCTGTATCTCTGTCTCTGTCTCTCTCTCTCTGTCTCTCTGACGAGCACACACACCCTTTGGAAAAAAATCTCTCTCAAAAATAAATAAATAAAACTCTCTTTCTCTCTCTCTCTCTCTCTCTCTCTCTCTCTCTCTCTCTCTCCCCCCCCTCCAAAAAAAAGGTATCATTAAAGGATAACATTTCTAAGCTGTGAATATTTATGGTATAAGAAATGCTGACCATACCTTGCTGGGGAATCTGACAGAGAGATCCAGTCCAGGAACTTGTGCATTCGCAACTGAAAGCATTAATACTATCAACACAAGATCCCCCATTCAAACAAGGGTTGCTTAAGCACTCATTGATGTTTTCTGTGCAGTTGACACCAGCCCAGCCTGATTCACACTTACAAAAATAACCAGAGACTGTGTCCTATGGGAAACAACAACATAACGCCATAAAACAAATCAATAGACAATAAGCTTCAATCAACCCAAACAATGAAGAAAAGTGGTGCTATGTGTTACATTTAATAGGTGTTGAACCATAATAAGGATTGCCCAGGAGTATAACATTTAATTACTAAGTTTAAATAGCAATTGCTGAGTATAACAAGTCAGATTTGTTTTAAGGAAAGTATAGGTTTTGTTTACTACTTTGTAAATCACTGACACAAAAAAATTCATTGGCTTTTTCCTGGGAAATGAAGTTACTACCAACCCTTTATCAGAGTTATTGATTGATCTTAAGTCTCAGTCATTACCTTAACATCCTTGAGTTTTATAAAAATGTATTATATAGAAATATAGAAAATGTAGAAAAAGGACTCACGATACATTGTCCATTTAAACAGGGATGACTCAGGCAAATATTACTGAGTTGCACACATCCATTTGGCCCATAACCATTTCCAGTAAATCCCGGGAGACAGGTGCACAGAGGTAAAGAACCTGTTCAAAAACAAAACTGGAAATTAAGTGTGGATCCACTCCTCAGTTCAGGTGCAGCCACTAAACTTGGGTTCTGCTGTCTAGACAGGAATTCAACAACAAATCCACACTCCTACAATTAGACAAAACAAGGTATGTGGAGAAAATATTAGAATCTTTAGCTTTCATTTTTTAATCTTAAGAAAGCCATTTCCCATTCTTTACATCTGAACTGACACTGGTGCCATCAGTCCAGGTGTCAGGGGTCCTGAGTTGTACACAGATGTGAGGTACACCAAGGGAAGGTGGGAGCACCTCATCATGGAGGGGTTATCAGGAAAATAGAGATGCATATGATGATGATGTCTGCTGAAAGCACTGTACATAGACTGAGCCCTTGGAATAGGTATTCGTATAACCCTCATTTTACAGATGAAGACAGAGCACAGACCAATTGTCTTGACCAAGGACACAGAGTTAGGATGGAAAGGAGCCAAGGGAGCTCCTGTTATAGTCTTTTCTATATACGAATATATATATAACACAGTACAAAAAAAATAAAGGTGACATTTTAAAATAGCAAGATATATGATACTCTATTCAATACATGAAAAATAAAAGAAGATGTAGTTGACTATTTTCAAAGAGTTTGCTAAAAAAGTTTTTTTTGTACATGACTCTTAGCAGAGAAAAATAAGCAAAAAGATTAATTTTTCTGACTACATAAAAATTTTAAAATTCTTAATAGAAAATACCACCATACAACTAAAATAAAAATAATATACCAGGAAAAATGTAAAACATAAGCCAGATAGATAATGTCCTTAGTATATATTGTATACATGCATAGAGAAAGCAAACTGTACCCCATAAATATGTACAGGTATTTATTATATGTCAATTAAAAATTACAATAACAAAAACAATTTGATAAATTAATAAGAAAGTCAATGAGCAAAATATATGCGGGATTAGGAAAAGTTGCTGGTAAAAATGTAAAATGTATTAATTATAAAAAATTAAAAGTGTAAATTTTAAAAATGGGAAATTAATTTTTGCCTATAAAATTGAGCAAAAAAAAATATAGTAGTATCTATGATTGTCAAAAGTAGGGTATTTATTTTCATACATTATTGTTGTATATATGGAGTGATACTTTTTTTTTCTTTTCTTTTTTAAGAGAGATTTTTCCTATAGGGCATGTGCGTTTGCTGGCAAGTCAGAGGCAGAGAGACAGAAAGCAAGAAATAACCACCCCTGGAGGGGGGATGGACATGCCACACAGTCTCTTCTCAGTCTTCTCTCAGGATTTTGGCATGCACACAAATGTGCCTACATGAGGTTTTAAGCCACTGGATCTGGGACTTGAACCAAGGTCAACTACGTGGAAGTCCAGTGACAAAACCATTATGCCAGCTGCTGGTCCCTGCATTCATACATTTTAAAGAGAGAGTTTAGCAATATACAGTTTGCTAAATTATGGAAGGTGAACCCTCTTCTATGCAGCATTACTGACGTAGTTTGTTGATTCTCTAGACCCATTTTTCCCCATCCTTAGTAGTAAACTCCTATTTCAGCTTCATTCCTGAAATAAGAATACACTCCCAGCCTCCCTTTGCAGCCAGTTTTTCCATACAGCTCAATTCTGGCCAACAGCCTAGAAATGGGACCAGCAGGTAGCATAGTGGTTGAGTCATTGGTCTCCCACATGGTAGACCATGGATTGAGTCCCAGACCTGGCAGCTTGCTTTCTCTCTCTCTCTCTCTCTCTCTCTCTCTTTCTCTCTCCCTCTCTCTCTCCCCCTTCTCTCTCTCTCTCCCTCTCTCTCTCTCTCTCTCTCTTTCTCTCTCTCTCTGGTGAGCACATGTGTCATATAGCAAATTTAAAAATAATAATAAAAATAAATAAAATAATTATTCAAAAGAAAGAAAGAAATGGAAGTGTCCTTAAAGTGGACTCTTTCCTTATTTCTCCTTTTTTCTTTCTTGCTTGCTGAACGATAGCCATGAGTTGGTTAGCTGGGTTAATTAACCTGGGAAATAAATCCTAAATTACAGCAAATCAATAAAGAGCATAGTGTATTGCATTTCCAAAGAATCCAAATGTACAGTTTTCTAACATGGTTACTTCTTGATCTGAAGGTCAAAATATGAATTGTCAGGGCAGAGGATTTTATTTTGTTAGTGTGGAATTCCCTTAGAAGATTGTATTCAAATAGCCAAAACCAGAGAGATGAGTCATCACCATGGGCCGAGGAGCAGGATGCGTCCGGGTGGCAGCCCCCATTGTTGACTGAGCAGATGTCTGTGAGTGTGCACACTCTTCCGTCACCCTGGTACCCTGATCGGATAAAGAGCAGGGGCATGAGAAGCAATGTTGAGAGTATGGGAAAGGGAGAATGTCAACCTGAGAATCCAACATCATGAGCTAGACCTACCAGAGATGCTCTATCATCAAAACACTACATGTAGAGAGTGATATAAATAATAAAATTCCATAGTTAAAAAAACAAAAAGACAATAATTAGTAACCTGATTTTTAAACAATGTTCTGGGTTGTTTCTAATGAAAAAAAATATGTGTAACACTACTTAGGAAATGCTGATGCTAAGGCCGTTGACTTTTTTAAATTATGACAGCTCTGATGTTCTTCAAGGTAAATTATAGTAGAAGTCTAAAGTACTGTTGTTTCATGTTATTAAAATGCAAATGTTATCCCTTACAACTTCCTGAGCATCTTAGGTAGTAATTCAATTTAGATTAGAGAAATGACTTCTTTCTAGAAGGAAGGGGAACCTACATGTATTATATGCCTTCTACTATGCTTGTCACTTAGTACTTCCTATGTAAATATCTCACAGGAGCACTATATTAATAAATCATTTGTGGGAACAATACAACAGCTTGTTTATAATTTACACAAAACATTTTTTTTTAATTCACTGATTTTACTGGCTATTTCACAGTATGTAAAGGCTTATTGTTCACTGATATTTAAAATGTTTTTTCTTTCTTTCTTATAATATAGTTGTACTAATACTTCCTGAATCTACAAGCTATGAAAAACTTTATGCATTATTCAGTTTTTCTCCTTAGACAGAAATCATGTTTAAAATGGAGCATGAGATTGTTTTCAAATGTATGTGTTATCTGTAATGGCATTAGGACATTTGGCACACACCTGGTGGGCAGGCCTGACAGTGGTAAGACCCAAGCGTATTCTCACACTGAACAGGTGGAACCACAGAACAACCACCATTATTTATTTCACATTCATCGATATCTTGGCAAATGTATCCATTTCCTTTCCAGCCTAGAAAAATAAGATATGAAAGGTTAGCTCTATATAGACAAGTTAACAAAGAAAAAATGAATGTCAACATATAAAAACTTGTTCTACTCAAGGAACTATAGGTTAAAACTCTTAGAATCAGGGCCAGCAGTTATGTCACTGGACTCGCACATGGCTGACAGTGGTCTGAGTCCTGCCTGACCCGGTGGCTTGAAAAGTTATGCTGCGTGTGTGTGTGTGTGTGTGTGTGTGTGTGTGCACCCAAGATCCCCAGAGGAGAATGGAGAGAAAGGATTGTGGCATGGCCATCCCCCCCTGAGGGATGATTTCTCACTTTCTCTGTCTCTCTCTTTCTTTTACAAGTGTATGCATCCTAGGGGGGAAAATCCCTCTAAATAAATAAAATAAAAATTAAATAAATAAAATTTTTAGAATCATATTCTGGCAAAGAGTTGGGCAAATAGGATATTTTTACATAAAGTTAGTTGGATATGCAGTTAATATAATCTAACTGGAAAGAGATGTGGCACTATTTATTATTGAAAAAAAAATATTCTTTGACAAATAATTCCACTTCTTAAAACTTAAGCTATTGGGGACAGCAGGCGGTGTAGTGGTTAAGGTGCTGGATTTCCACATGACTGACCATAGTTTGAGTCCTAGACCTGGCAGTTTGAAACTCATGCCGGGTGGGTGTATTTGCATACCCAAAATCCCAAGAGGAGAATGGAGGAGAAGGGATTGTGGTGTGGCCATTCCCCCTTGAGGGTTATTTCTCTCTTTCTGTCTCTCTATCTCTCCAGCTAGTTTATGTGCCCTATAGCCAAAGTCTCTTCAAAAAAAGAACACCTTTAGCTATGGTGCTAAAGCTACCTCTATATTAAGATAGAGGTATGTAGACCAACATTAGCATAATGGCTATGTTGCTGGGCTCCCATGTAGTCGACCGTGGTTCAAGTCTCGGACCTGGTGGCTTAAACTCACACTGGGTGCATGTGTGTGCATGCCCAAGATTCCAAGAGGAGAAGGGAGGAGAAGGGATTGCAGCATGGCCATCCCCCCCTGGGGGGTAATTTCTTGCTTTCTGTCTCTCTGTCCCTCTCTCTCTCTCTCTGTCTTTCTGGTGAGCACATGCACTCTACAGCAAAAACCTCTAAAAAAAAAAATGATGGAGGTCTCAAGATGTCTATTGCCTATGTGTTTATAAAACTGAAGGAAAAGTCAGGGGAGAAGAGAGATCAAAGAGCTAATAGTAGCCTCATTAGAAAGATTAAATTGAAGGGAAAGGAAGAGAATATCATTTCACTTTAGTCTTATTTTATTCAATTGTTACAGAAGGATTTGTATTGCTCTTACAACTCAAAATATTAAAAATATAAAAATGTTTAGAGACCAGCAGGTGGTGTGGTGGTTAAGGCTTTGGATACTCCTACAAGATCAACCATGGTTCAAGTCCCAAACCTGATGGCTTGCTTTCTCACTTTCCCTCTCTCTGTCTCTGTCTCTGTGTGTGTCTCTCTCTGGTCAAATTAAAATAAATGAATAAATAAATAATATTAGATAAATTATATACATATATATGTATATATGTCTAAAAACTTTTAACGCCTTCATAATAACTATATTCTTTCATCTAAGTAGAGTTTCTAAGAATTTACCAAAGAAAATTATTATATTTTTGCATAAAAAAATGAATGCACAGAAAAAAGGAAGGAAATACACACAAATGTGGTATTCTGAATAAGACTAGGAGTAGTTTTCTAGCTTTTTTTCTTTGTTTTTTAGTTTAATTATATTTGATAAGTGGCATGCATTACTTTGATACTTGGAAAAACAGGGTGATTAACAGAAAAATAAAAACCTTGTCTTTCCTTTTTCTCTCCAACAATAAGAAAAATAATGTAAAAATGTGTGGCTGTTTGTCCAATTTATAATTTGTAGTTTTTAAAGATTGTCAGTGGTAAATTGCCACAAGAATATTTGCAAGTTTTGTTTGCCTCTGAGAACCAAAGAGAGAAAAAGCCTTTACATGTTATTTTTTTCAATTTCTTGCTAGTTTTACAAGATCCAAATGTATAAACATGCAGAAAATCATGAAACTAAAAGTTAGTGTAGTCATAAGTGAGTAGAGTTCTTGGTGAGACAGACTAAAACGGTATTCAGCAGCTCAGTTCAGATCCAGGGTCAGGCAGTCTTGGGTTTGAATTCTGGCTATATAGAAACTATGTGCTCTTGGGTAAGTTATTTAACCTCATCTCTCTAAGGCCCAAGTTCTCATATTTTAAAATGCAAATAATATTGATTCCTACTATGTTTTGTTTGTGTCGTAGTTGCAAAAATTAGAGTAGTTTATACAATGACATTTTCATAAAAGAACAGAACATTGTGATATTCTGTGTGTGCTCCACTGAGAACACCCAGGGAGTATACAGATGCCTTATAAACCCCCTGAGGGTTGGTTAATTGCTTATCAGTGCATGCAGCCCTGTTCTTTGCTCATAAAAGTAACCCTACAAACATGCGTTGAATGGATGAGGATAATCTCATACAGTAAGAGATAAAGCTTGGATCCAAACCTAAGCAGTCTCTGAAATACAGAGCCCATATTTTAAATGATTCAACAAATGACCTCCCTGGAGATCAGTCTCTGTGGGGCTCTGATAAAGCTGGCTCTATTTACAGCTAAGTAATGGTATTCTGATGCACATGCAAGGGAGAACTACTGGACTGTAGTGGAGACAAAAGGAGATCAAATAATTTACCCAAGTTCATAAACATCTGGTTAATATGGAAGGTGGGGCTAGAATACACATCTTTTGACAAGTCTAGTCAGTAGATAGCCATGGAAATACAATGTTTGGTCTAACAAATTCTATGACTACCTCTGTCTGAAAGACTGACAGTACTACAGTTTTTATATAAACCTCCCACTTTTGTTGAGAAATTGATACAGCAATAAGGTGGTCTTGAGTTGGAGTTAGTTAAATAGGACATGAAACTGGATTCGAAGGCCTCTAAAGAACAGTCTTCTTATCCATCAGTAGAAGATTGGTTCTGGCACCTTGCCTGCCTGGCATGCAGCCTGGCACACGGCCCTGATAGTGTACCTGTTGGACAGGATCCACAATAGAAAGAGCCTGGGGTGTTGAAGCACTGCACAAGTGGTGAACAAGATGTAGGAAAGAGGCTGCACTCATCCTGGTCCAGGGTGCAGGCAGAGCTGTTAGGTGGGGACGTCCACCCGGCATCGCAGATGCAGCTGTACTTGGGCTGACAAAATGACAACAGTGTGAATAAAGAAATTCATGAAAATGAGCCAGAAAAGCCTTTGAAAATCTCACCAAGCCCCAAACTGTTTATCCTCTTTCATTTCCACAAGGCCAATTGAGTGGCTTCTCCTTTTCTTCCCATATGATTAAGCATTTAGACTAGACCATGCAAAAAGAGAAACATCTTTATTTCAGAGTAAGAGAAAACTATAATTTATTCCAAAGATGCCATGGAAAGAGCAACAACAACCAAGAACTGTAAGTCAATATAATTAAAGTCAATCAACTCGGCTTGCTATGTTTTTGAGGGAAAAACACCCATGTAGGCATAGGCCTTGGAAAATCAATTCTGTTTGTTTCCTTTCTGAAAGTCTCCCTACCTCTTCACCCCATCACTGGAAGGGAGCCATTTTCCATCACATGAGTAGAGAAAAATAGCACTAAAATGAAAGAACTGAAACTCTCATGAAGAGCCAAGCAGGCTGGAACTGGACAACCTTGAGGGTCTAGTGTCAGGTCATCAGGAGCCAGGGGATAGAGGGGTACTCAGGGAAGTTGGATCACAAAGTCGACAGCACTCACAGGAGTTCAAAGCCAGAGGAAAAAAAAAAAAAAAAAAAGTCTGTACTCCTTCAACTGCATATTGCCGACAAGACTGGCCCTGTGTATAACCATGTCTTGTCACTGTTAAACCTCCAAGGTCAAGAGAAGATCATGTGTCACAGAGAAATTCATGAAAGAATCACAAAATTGTTAGTATTCTATATGATGAAATCCTAACCCCTGAGACTAGTTGTCTGTGTGTCTCATCTTCCCTCGTCCTGTGCCCTACTTAAAGGCAGGAAGTGACTTCACCTCTGCACCTTCACAGAACAGTGCTCAGACCCAGTCAGCTCAGGATGAAGAGCTAATAATTACAGCTCCCTACAAGGAGTAACATTGAAAAAGAGACCCACCTGTCCAGCTTGCTCTCGGACTAAATCCTCACAGATGCCATGGACACAGCGTTTCTTAGAGCCCCCTTCGCAGTCATTGTATTTGGATGCACACTGGGGTCCATATGTCTCAGGTAAGCAATGACAGCTATTGGTTACACAAAAGCATAATGTCAGGGCTTGAGCTTCAGGTCTAGTGTCTGTGTCTTAGTATAACAGTAAAATAATAATAATTCAAATTATATATCAATGATTTTAACATGAAATTATAAACCAGCCATGAAGATTTACCAACTAGGGTCTTACAAGAAATCACTCTGCTCTTCTCCAAGTAGAAAACTGAGTAAAAGCATTGTCTTTGCAAATGTGTGAGAGAGTCGTACCACTACAAATTCTCTGGTACCAGGTCATCAGCGAACACTTTCAAACAGCAAATGTCCATGAACCAAGGATGATAGAGTTAGTTCAACCAAGTAAAGGGAGAGGTCAGCAAGTCTGTTTATCATTCATGCAGCTGGAACAGCCAATAAAGCACAGGCAACTTAACTACACTTACAGCTTCCAAATGCTGGCTAAGATTATGTATCCCAATGCAATGTGATGCCCACATTGCAGAGTCCATGATAATTATTGTCATATTACAGAGAGCTATACATCTTCTATCCATAGAAGTGTCTGTGTCTATCCACGAGATATATTAGGTCATCTGCAAAGTCATGACATATTTTCTGTGCAAAAAGGCGTTATGACTTTCCTGGAAACCCAATAGTTAACAAAATAACATGTCCCTCATAGTCACATTTTAATTGATGACAAAAATGGCAATTATTACATAATATGTAAGTTAGCAGTGAGTGTTTTGTTACTGGAAGATTTCAGCCCAATAATAATTAAATAAGCAAAACTGTTTTACACAATAGCCATAATTTGTAACGCTACTGAGTTATTATTATATCTGCACTGCAACTTAGAAAGGAACTTGTAAGGTATGAGTATGGGAGTTGAGGGAAGAAGGAATGATGGAGTCACAGAAGCCTAAGCTTATTTGCACAGGTCTAAGCACATCCAGTGCAGTGGAGAGCAAGGCCCAGAGGTCACCACCAGATGGACTTGAGCAGAACTGGCAGGGAGAGCCCTCACGGAAGGAAACAATTACTGGTGCCAAGGGTCAGAGTGAAGAAACAAGGAGTACCTTCATGCCCATGCCTGCCACCCATGCCTAGAACCATGAACTAGTTTCTGAGTATTCTGGAAAAGAGCCATTCTATTAGGCAAAGAAGCTCTCTTAACAATACACATTGAAGTACAAGGTGCTCAGCTAAAGTTAATGTGTGAAGGATAGAGCTGTTTGAAAACCATCAAGAGCCATACTCTGAGCACAGAATTTGCCAAGCTCGAGATGGACCCCCAGAATAATTGACAGCGTGGCACCTTCTAGTAGTTTCTAAGGAAGACGGTATCAATGAATAAGACTAGAGATAGAGGGTAAAACTATGCTAATCAGTACCCACAGAATCACACCTAGCATTGCCAAATCTAGCAAATAAAAATACAGGATACCTGGTTAAATTTGAGCTTCAGATAATGAATATTTTTTCCGTTTAAGTATATCCCATTCAATATATGACATCACTATTTACTTATTTAAAAGCAGTTTCATTAATAAAGTACATTTCTGGACATTCCAAGGTGGCCTTTCTCATTAAGATAAAGTCATAGATGAAGAACTAAATGATTAAACTTAAAGAGAAAGTCAGTTATTCATTCCCCACCTATGCCTATTTATCTTCCCCGCTTCTCTTTCTCTATATTTCTCCTCTTGTTTTCTGTTCTCTTTGCTCTTCTTTCTCCCCTCCTTACATAGGCTATTCTTACAGAGAATTTATTTACTCTTAGGAATTACAGAAATTTAGAACATTTTCCATACATATTTGAGCCTATGATCCAGACAGTTTTGAAACTTGAACTTTTGAACTTTTGTTAAAAGTTCATTTTACCTCCACACACATTTTTTTTTTTTTTGAGAGAGGTTTTTGCCATAGGGTGCGTGTGCTCGCCAGACAGAGAGCGACAGAAAGTGAGAAATCACCCCCCAGGGGGGATGGCCACGCCGCAATCCCTTCTTCTCCATGCTCCTCTCCGGATCTTGGGCACGCACGCAAACACTCCCGGCGTGAGTCTTTTTTTTTTTTTTTTGAGGGGGTTTTTCTTTAGGGGACGTCGCTTTGCTATAGGGCACGTGCGCTCGCCAGACAGACAGAGAGAGACAGAGAGACAGAAAGCAAGAAATCACCTCTCAGGGAGGATGGCCACGCCGCAATCCCTTCTCCTCCATTCTCCTCTTGGGATCATGGGCACACACACGTGAGTTTTAAGCCACCAGGTCCAGGACGCGAACCGTGGTTGACTACATGGGAGTCCAGCGAAATAGCTATTACGCTAACTGCTGGTCCTGCCCAGCATGAGTTCTAAGCGACCGGGTCCAGGATGCGAATTGCAGTTGACTATATGGGAGTCCAGTGACATAGTCATTATGCCAACTGCTGGTCCCTCCACACACACTTTTTTTAAAAAATCTTAAACCAACAATCACTAGGTTTCTAAATCTGTTTTCTATGTATGAGAGATCTCAGTGTTTGGGAATCCCTGATACAATTGTAGACCTATTGTTCACTTTATCCAATGTACTAACTCCCTATGCCTCAGGTTCTTAGAAAATAGCAGTGTCAATAGATGAGACTATTTTCATACTGTCATATAAAGGATTCCTCTATAGAAAGAGCTCAGAAAATTGTGTTTATCTTATCACTAAGTGCTTAACTATTCTCATTCATTGCTACAACATTGCAGTTAAATCCTCCCTTCCTTGCTATTGTCTCATGGACATGGGTCGACATCAATTCTGCACTTCTTTCTAAACAGACACCAAGTGTATTTCTTTCATTTAAGTCTAGATAATATAAGAAAAAAGAGGGAGGAAAAAGGAAGCCAAGTGAATGACAGGCTTCCATGCTATGATCCTCAAAGACATTAATCCTATCTTATAGATTAAAATTGCCAACAGTCACAAAATTAATAATTTGCAAAAAAATTAATGAAAACTTAGGTCTGTTTTACTCCTGCACCATTGTTTTTCCATGTTACATTCACATGCACTGAAAGGTGATTTGTTTTATGAAGACTTCGCATTTTTATGTGTCTTTTTAACATAAAAATACTTGCATGCAAAATGTATTCTCAAGGTGTCTTGCTACATCCTTTAAAGAAAAAGAGTAATTGGGACCAGCAGATGGTGTAATGGTTACGTTACTAGGCTCCCACATGGCAGACTACAGTTCGAGTCCAGGACCCAGTAGTTTAAAACAGGCCAGGCACATGTGGTGCATGCCCAAAATTGCAAGAGGAGAATGGAGGAGAAGGGATTGTGGTTGGCCATCTCCCCAGGAGTGATTTCTCACTGTTTCTTTGTCTCTCTCTCTCTCTCTCTCTCTCTCCTCTCTGGCAAGCACATGCGCTCTATAGCAAAAATCGCTCTTACATAAAAGAAAGAGTAATTAATTATATACTTCCCCGAGTAAAAATAAAAGCCATTTATGCCATTTTAAAAACTAACTTGTTATTACTGCTGCTTTAGCTACTAGTTACTAATCATTTTTGTAATGATTTTCTATTGCTGATTTGGTTCTAGCAGAATCACACTAGGCTTCTCAGTCTTCAAAACACAAGTGCATTTAGCAATTAAGAAGAGGTCAAATATACTTCCTTAGTCATAGTTTAACTTTTGTAAGAGTCCAGGGTTCAAGATTAATATCATTGACTAACTGAAAGAGGTAATAAGTTTAATACCTAACTACTACTTAAGTTAAACCAGACTGCCCACCTCACTTAAACCCTGCATGTTTTAAAATTCACCACTGACAGGAGTAGAAATAAATTAAATGAACTCATCATCATCATTTCCTTAAGAAATAAAGTCAGCTTTCTTTTCTAGAAAGCCACTAGATCTGAACCCTAAGTATATCATGCACAATCCATGCCTGGCAACTTCAAGTCCTCAGGGCTGTCTTAATCCAAGTAAACAGGCAAACAATAAGAATTAAGTTTTAAGAACAAATAGGCAGTAATAATTTTGGAAAGGGCCAAGATCAGTAGTGTGGCAGTTAAATGCCATGCATGGAGAGCTGGATCCCACATGGCCAACCCAGTTCTTATCCTGGTCTGGAGGCTTTGGGCACATGTGCATGCATGCACAAAATCCTGACAGGATGGCAAGATGGAGGAGAAGGGATTGCGGCATGACCATACACCATAGGGGGATGCTTTATCTTTCCTTCTCGCTTTTTCTCTCTGGCAAGTACACTTGCCCTCTGGCAAGAAAAAAGAAAAAAATTACAATGCCAAAATACCATACTGTTAGCTTTCTGAAGCAGTTGGGGGGACAGTACCTCGAGTCACAAAAATAAGTAGAAACATATGCTTTTTTCTTATTCTAGTCTCATTAACATAAAAAAGAATTTTTTTGAGAGAGAGATTTTTGCTATAGGACTCATGTGCTCATCTGAGAAAGAGAGAGACAGAAACCAAGAAATCCCCCGCCTCCCCCGTGGGGGACAGGGATGGCCACACTGTAGTCCCTTCTCCTCCAATCTTCTCTTGGGATCTTTGACATGCATGCACACATGCTGGGTGTGAGTTGCAAGCCACCGGGTCTGGGATTGAACCACGGTTGATTATGTGGGAGTCCAATGACGTGACTAACCATTATGCCATTTGCTGGTTCCCCTATCATTAATTATTTTGGGGAACCAGCAAAAGGTATAATGGCTATGTTGCTGGACTCCCACATAGTCAGCCAGGGTCAAGTCCCAGACCTGGTGATTTAAAACTCACACCTGGCACGTGTACATGCGTGCCCAAGATCACAAGAAGAAAATGGGGGAGAAAGAATTGCAGTGTGGCCATTATTCCTGGGGTGGGGGTGGGGGTGATTTCTTGCTCTCTGTCTCTCTATCTCTCCAGCAAGCACATGAGTCCTATAGAAAAAAAAAAAAAAAACTCTATGAGGAAAAAAAAAATTTATCAAGAATTTTCTAGGAGCCAGCAGTTAGCATAACGGCTATGTCGCTGGACTCTCACGTGGTCGACCGCGGTTTGCGTCCCGGACCGGGTGGTTTAAAATTCACGCCGGGCGCGTGTGCATGCGTGCCCAAGAGGAGAATGGAGGAGAAGGGATTGCGGTGTGATCATCCCCCCTGGGGGGTGATTTCTCGCTTTCTGTCTCTATGTCTCTCTCTGTCTGTCTCGCGAGTGCACATGCCCTAAAGTGAAAAAACCTCTAAAAAAAAAAGAATTTTCTATAAAACAGGACTTCCAGGTCATTACTATTTTCATAGTGCTTAACTTTTCAAAGGTCTTTACCACTGTGAATTATGAATCCATTTAAATAAAGATTTCTTTCTCTCCTCAAGCAAATGGGCTTAAAGAGTTAAAGAAACTGAAGGACACCCAAATCCAAAGCAAATTTTGCCTTCATTAGCACATTTCTGCAGGTACAGATCACTCAATAGCAGCTGAAGTTTTCCTTTAGTTAGCGTGTCCTGAAGTTTCCCAATGGGGTTTCTAGCCTCAGTGACAAAACCAATGAACAAATTATGTGTTAATTCTATTAATACATCATTAATAGAATTCAAGAAAGTATGTAAATGTTCCCTGTTTCACTACACAAGATTCTACAAAGCAAGAATTTAATCTTATGCTCACGTACATTTTTTCTATTTTCTTTCATTCCTTTGAAAAGTTTCTATCATATGTCTGAATTAGGAAAATGAAGGCATAGACAATCAACTGGGATTCATGAGACTTCATAACGTATTCCCCTATCAAGAGAAAGAAATTGGATTTAAATGCTCTGTTCTTTGATGTTCGCCAGCAAATTTATGAAGGGCAGAGACTGGAAACCCAAGTAACTTTGAGTCAGCCCAAGGAGTCCTTGGGCTTCTTTTACAGATCTGTGAAAGAGAGAATTCAGTGTTGCTCTTACAAAGTTGAGTCTGCCATTTAGGCAGCTCTATAAAAATAAAATGATTCTCTCTTTCGTTTTGTCTCTTTCGTATGTGTATATCTAGATGAAGGACTTTAACCCATGACATGCAGCAAGTCATTGTGAATGTTAAAGTTTTGTTTTGCTTTCCTTTTTCTATTTAGCAGGGGAAAATAATGTGCAGAAACAACAAAAACAACACCTCTGGCTTGATCTATGGATCTCATCCCACTTCATACTTTTGTCACCCTACGGGCAGTCAAGACCCTAGAAAATAATGATGCTATAAGAAGACCAGGAGTGGGGCAAGCAGGTGGTATGGTGGTTAAGGTGCTAGACTCCCACAGGATGACTGTGGTTTGAGTCCCAGAGCTGGTGATCTGATAATCACACCAACCATTTATGTGTTCATGTCCAAAACCCCGAGAGAAAAATTGAGGATTAGGGTTTGGCCATTCCCCCAGGGTGTGATTTCTCACTTTCCCTCTCTTTGTCTCTCTGGTGAGTACATTCACCCTATGGCAAAAAACTTAAAATAAAAAAATGAAGAAGATGATGGCCAAAAATGAGATTTAATTTATATCCTAGAGATCAGGAAAGCCACAGGTGTAAGTAAGTGCTAGGAGTTTGGACATTTGCCAATAATTCCTCCAAGTAGTAATTCTCCTTGATAAATGCTCATAAACAGAAATCAGGAGATAATGCTTTCAAGAGAATGAAAGATTAGCTGTACATTCTGGATCTGGCCCAAGCCTTCATATTTACAAAAGCAGACAGCAAGGGGTTCATTTAAATGAAAAACAAGGTCCTGAAAACAAGTGTCCTTAATAGTGTAACACCGGACCAGTGCATGACCTAATGGTTAAGACAGCTAGGTCTCTCATGGTCAACTGTGCAGTTTGATTCCTAGACCCAGAGGCTTGAAAACTACACCAGGTATGTGTGCTCCTGCCCAAAATCCCGAAAGGAGAAAGAAATGGAGAAGGAATTGTGTGATCATTCCCCATAGTGGGTGCGTTCTCACCTTCTCTCATTCCCTGTATCTCTCTAGCAGTGAGTATATGTGCCCTCTGGTAAATTGAAAAATAAAATAATTAAATTAAGTAGCACTACTAAATTCAAACCAGAAGTGATTAAATTTGGTTTTGTACAACGACTGAACTTATAATCTCCTATGGGCAAGTTTTAAAGGTTAGATGAAAAGAATAAAAGAATCAATTAAATGAGAAGGAAAGGATCATCGCTATTTTTTGAGAAAAAATTGTGTATTAACAGGTGATAGGCAAGAATAAAAACAAAATTAGTGCATTCATGTTTTCTAGAAAGAACAGAATGGATATTGTTATGAGGGACTTAAAGAACAAGATAGCAGACACTAACAGGAAAACAAGAAATTGCTCTTTAATTCAGTGAAGTTATATTTCAGATTACTGAAAGGATATGTTCATGCCACAACAGAACCAGCTTCTTAATCCTTGAATAGTCACAGAATACAAGAGACTAGCCAAAATATTAAGACAATGTGTAAAGTATCTTTTAAAAGTGATTTTAAGAAACTGTGCAAAAGTAAGTTTGACATTGATCTGCCATAAATCTTTGGACTTAGTTATTAAAAGCAATGTGGGGGCCTACAGGTGGTATAGTGGTTAAGGTGCTGGACTCCCACATGGCCGACTGTGGTTCAAGTCCTGGACCTGGAGGTTTGAAGAACATGTGGGGCATGTGTGTGTGCATGCCCCAAATCTCAGGACAAGAGGAGACGGGACTGTGGTGTTGCCAACATCCTGGGTGGCTGAGGGGGGGTGATATCTTACTTTCCTTCCCACAATCTCTCTCTGTCTTTCTCCTGTGAGTGCTCGAGCAGTATGACAAAGAAAAAAACTTTAAAGAAAAAAAGAAGAAAAGAAAAAGGTACGTGTGAGCTAGAATAGTTTGATAACCAATGTTCCTGGAGTATAATGGGAACATAGCAATATTGTCATGCCTAACTCAGTTTAGTAAGGGAAGGGAAGGTTTTCAGAGAAGGTGATACCTGAGATGAGAAGAAGAATGTTGTAGTCAAGTCATTTAACAAAATAATCCGGAAAGATAATAGAGTTGCATAATGTGATCAGGGTCCTTGTGGCTAACTGGGGAAATGTAATGAGAGTTAGTGCATTCATTGAACTTTGCTAAATCTCTGACCTTGTAGGGTTAACATTTTTACCTAGCCCTGAATGCCAAGGGTTCCTCTAAGCACATTAGCTCACTAGCATAGGGGATGAGCATAGCAGTAATGCCTTGGCCTGGTGGGGTGTCCCTTTTCTACTTAAAACCATTTCATGGCTGCCCCTTTGATGCTGATGCTAACACTTCCACTCATCTCATGCCAGGCTCTCACCCTCCGTGGCAGTCACAGTGGCCTTTTCATTCCTCAGGGATACTAAAGTAACGATTTATTCATGAGGTCAGAGTGAGGACTCACGAAATTTTCTTCATCTAAGTAAAAATAGCTATATATACACTGAATAAAAGCCAGTATTTCCCCATGGAGTATTATAGGTTGTAGGTAATACAGATAGTTAATCTTGGATGCTCTTTAATTACAGGATGTTTTAGTCCTTCAAAAATGCACCCGATATTTTAAAAAGTTACCTGTAACTCCCCATTGTGTTTATACACGTTGCTCCATTCTGGCAGCTCAAGGGTGTTCCTGAGTAAATCTCACATTCATTAACATCAACTGAGCAGAGAGGACCCTGCAGTCATGTAAAGAGCAAAGTCAGGTGCCACAAGTCACATCTGGGGGCCAATATTCACATGGTATGTTTAGGATTTACACACTAATTTAAATAAGTCCTTTGTAAAATGAAATACAGTAATACTAATACTGGGCTAGCTCCATGAAAGGACAGATCCCGGGAACCACTAGTTAGCGTAATGGCTATGTTGCTGGACTCCCACGTAGTCGACCACGGTTCGAGTCCCGGGCCCAGTGGCTTAAACTCACACCGGGTGCCTGTGCGTGCGTGCCCAAGATCCTGAGAGGAGAATGGAGGAGAAGGGATTGTGGCGTGACCATCCCCCCTGGGAGGTGATTTCTCGCTTTCTGTCTCTCTGTCTCTGTCTGTCTGGCAAGCACACACACCCTATAGCAAAAACCTCTCCACAAAAAAAAAAAAAAAAAAAAAGAAAGGACAGATCCCATATGGTGACTATGGTTAAAATTCCCACCTGGTCAACCTGAAATGCCAGGTATGTTCCCAAGTGTCAAGGACCTATTGGGCTGGAAGACTACAGAAAGGGCATCGTGGTGTGAGCAGACCCTGTGGAAGGTGCTTCTCTCTCTTCCTCTTTCTTTCTCTTTTTCTTTCTCTCTCTCTCACACACACGTGTTCACATATGTATACTATTATGAATAAGGAAAAAATAATTACTCTTATTCACCTCCAATCATTCTACCTTTATAATCCAGATTTGATCTAATAAAACCAAAGAAATCTTCATAAAATCAGAACAGTCATATGAGGAGACTCCTCATACAAATTAATCCTCATTTCACAATGTTGTTATACCTGGGAATACTTAATTTTTTCTTTTTTAAGTGTGCAAGTCAGGAATATTTTCATCATTGCTAGCAAAGACCAAGAAGATTTACATGGGTATGCCAGATTCATTCAATCCTTTCCAAGGCTGAACAACTGAAATTAACACAAAGAGAAATATCATGCCCATGCTTGTAAGTAATCCAATCAAGTGATAAGTGAACCCCTCCTTAAATTGACTTGGTTCTCAGTGGATTATATCATACCATTTTGGGTATTGGGGCATATATGGTATAATTTGTGGTGACTTGGGAGGCTACAGAATCCTAGAAACTTGAGGAAAGATAAATATGACTGAATGACTGTAAGGAAGCCATAGGTGCTCAGTTGCCACCTCTTGCAACCAAAGTTCTAATGACTCACCTTCCACTGCGAGGGGCAGATACAGAAAAAGGAGTCATGAAGATTGAGGCAGGTTCCTCCATTTTGACAGGGATTGCTGCTACAAGCTTTTTTGTCAACTGTCTGAAACAAAGACGGGGATGATTATGAGACGGTGGCAGTTGGAACAGGCAGCAGTGAAAGGCACGGCCCGTGTAGGTGGTCCGCAGAATCACAGTGGACTCCTGGTTGGTAGAGGTGATCCTCTAGACTTTACATCAGTCACTTAGGTTCTTTTTCAAATCAACGTTCGTGAAATCTAATAGTGTTTCCTATTAACAGTTCTGTTCATATTTAACTCTTTACATGCTTTTAGTCACAGATAGGATGAGGTCTGATAGGAGAAGATTCTCACTCTACTCTTTAAAAAAGTGTTGTTCACCCAAGAAATATGCAGCAGTGGATAAGAGTAAAGGTTTCAATGAGAGAATAATAATGGACATTCCTACTGCACTAAGAAAATAGAAATTCCGGTTCTTTTGCCTGTTATTCTTATCTTTGGTATCTTCAGATAAGCCTTTGAAATTTGATCATCTTTCACTGCCAGCCCTCCTCCCATGGGCTAATTAATTTGACTGAACTCCTTTTATTCCAAGTCTCTTTGTTTGTAATGTGGCCTGCTGAGATACACCCTCTACCCTGTGCCCTCCTGACAGCTTTCAGCCTAGCATTGTAGACAGACCTTCCTTTGTCTACACAACTTGGAGAATCCTACCCTATGTAATCTACCAGTGCTAATCTAGTGAAATTTTTAATGACTTTAGGGGCAGAGAAAACTTCTTTAGAAACACAAGAGGGTCAGCAAATGACATGGTAGTTAAGGTGATGGATTCTCACATGACTGACCATGGTTTGAGTCCTGGACCTGGCAGCTTGCTGTCTCACTTTCCCTCTTTCTCTCTGCCTCTCTCTGGTGAGCACATGTGGCCTGTAGCAAGTTAAAAAAGGAAAATAATAATGATGATGATGATGATGATGATGATAAATAAAATTAAATAAATAATTCAAAAAAAGAAATACAAGTGATTATGTAGTGAAAGCTATTCTATTTATTTTACCTATAACCTAATTCTTTGTTTGAAAAAGCTAAAATAGGAACAAACTAGTCATTAAATTCAGGATATTATATTAGTATATGTATTACCCACATTTTATACATATTTACATACATATGTATGATGAATGTATGTGCAGTGACTCAGAGAAAATCAAGTCTCTCTTTCATTTGCAGGTAAAATCTAGAGCCAGAGGGTAGCCAGCTGACTCAGCGCCATTTATTGCAAAGCCCATTCTTTCCTCACCTTGGTCACAAATTAGGAGATCATACATGTGTGAGAAGGTCTCTTTAGGGACTCTGCCTTCTTCCATTATTCTATTTGTCTCTCTTTGTACTAGCAACACATTTAGCTCTGACCATCCAAGAATACTATTAAGAACTTTAACCACAAATTCATTAGAAGTTTCTCTGGTTCATGAAAGTAACACTGTCTGAGGATTAAAAACTCCAAAGTCTGTGAGGGCCCAGTAGGCAATGAAATCAGTTAGCAGTCAAGAGGAAGACAATAGGGAATGGCCAGGACTGGAGGCCAGAGAGCACATGTCCTACCCAGAGGTTTAAAGGCACTCGCATTGGGAAACAACTAAAAACTTTTCCAGACCCAGTCACGCAGTGGCACAGTGGCAGCACAATGCTCTGCAATTCTGATAGCCATATGGAAGGCTGGGGTTCAGCTCTCAGGTAGACCTGGACACACAGGGCATATGCATGCTCATGATCCTTGCTGGCTGGGAAGGCTGTGGGGAAGATCATGGCATGAGGCCCTGTTGAGGGTGCTTGTATGTTTTTCCTCTCTCTCTTTCTCCTTCTTTCTCATGAAAAAAATAGGAAACTGAACTTAAAAACAGAAACAAAACAATTCCTGGGTGAACACATGACATAGGGGTTAAGGGAACTGGATCCCATGTGGCCAACTGTGCAGTTCTAATCCTAGTCCAGTGGCTTGAAAATCACACCAGGCAGGTGTACATGCATGGTCCAAATCCTGAAAGAATGGAGAAATGGAGGAGAAGGGCTTGCAGCATGATTATGTCCCACTAGAGGGGGTTTTCTTCCTTTCCCTCTCTCTTTGTTGCTCTGTCTCTCTGTGAATGCATGTGCCCTCAAGAAGATTTAAAACAAATAAACAAACAAACAAAAAACTTCTTCCAGAAGGATGAGGGGGTGAGCTCATTCTGACAATATCTCCAGTTCTTGGTAAAAATAATGAAGTGTTCCGGGAGACTGGAACCCTAGTGCTGGGTCTTGCTCCACAGCACTATTCCATGAAGACATGAAGGGTGGTGGGGGCAGTGTACTATTAAAGCCAAGAAAAGAAATACACGAATTTGTTTCCCAAACTTGAAAAACTAAAAGTAGGGGACAGTGTTTAAAGTAGAATCAAAACAGATCAAGAATATTAAAGCAAGAATTCTTTTTATGGAGAGGTGTTTTGTTTCTTTGTTTATTATAGAGCGCGTGTGCTCGCCAGAAAGACAGAGAGATACAGAGACAGAAAGCGAGAAATCACCCCCCAGGGGGGATGGCCACGCTGCAACCCCTTCTCCTCCATTCTCATCTCGGGATCTTGGGCACACACACACGCTCCCCGTATGAGTTTAAGCCACTGGGTCCGGGATTCAAACCGCAGTCAGCTACATGGGAGTTCAGCGACATAACCATTGCACTAACTGCTGGTCCCAAGCAAGAATTCTTTTTTTTCTTTTTAAGCAACAATTTTTAACTTGGAATTCCCTGAATCCTATTTAAAAATTTAAATATAGGGAGATTCTGGATACTTCTCTCATGAAAATCATAAAGAAACTAGTTACCTAACAAAAGGGGTAAGAAGTCTAAAATTATGTGGATATGTTTTATAAGCATGTAATAAAGTTAAATAAAGTTATAAAGCATTTGCTACAAGAAATTGTTCAAATTTAATTTCTAGCAAATGTAGTTTTAAAGAAATTTGGAGTATTTTGTCATATACCCTAGATTGTTGGCTTAATGTTAGAGAGAACTAATGATTTTTCAAACCCAGTCCTTCATGCTAGAATCAGCAAGTTGAGCTGTCACTAACTGTCCAAGAACAGCATGTTTTAGCCTGCTATAAGGTTAAAGGGTAACAGTAAGGGGAGGGGCAGGTGGGCTGTGAACTCTGAGGCAGAAGGTTCACGTACTCAGTGACCTTGGGCTGATGATCTCATCTATCTGAGACTCAGTTTCCTCATCTATATCTGGGCAGCATAAACTAGGATGAGAATTAAATTATGGGGAAAAAAAGTAATTCTTTGATATTGATCATCCACTTACCCTTAAAATAAGGATATCAGTTCTGGACCAGCTGGTGGTGGTGTCAATTAGTTAAGTCAGCTGGATCCCACATAGCTGTGTCATTCGGTTCCTGAACATGCTAGCTTAAAAAATATGTCAGGCACATGTGAATGCATATCCGAAATCTGAAAAGGAGAAATAGTTTGGGTCCTAGACCTGGTCCTGGACCTGGTGGTTTAAAAAATATGCAAGCACATGTGCATTCATGTCCAAAATCCAGAAAGGGAAAATGGAGCAGAAGAGATTACAGGGTCACCATCCTCTATGAGGGGTGCTTTCTCATTTTTCCTCTTTTTCTCTCTTTGTCTTTCTCCAGTGAACACATACACTCTCTATCAAATTAAAAAAAAAAAAAAAGAATACCTGCTCTTCCAGGGATTTTTATGTATTTTCAGTGAAAGATGTTAGGTATGTAGTAGTTACAGGACTTACCTGCTGCAAGTTTTGAAATTTTCTCTCTAGATCCACAAGCTAGTGGTGAGGGAAGGAAAAAGTATCAATTAGATGGTTCAGAGTTATTTTGCATATGATTTTATACCCTTGACATATTTTTCTAATACCCTCTTGGCAGAAGGCATCAGGAATTTTCTGTTTATTCCTATCTTTGTTGCCTTTTCCCTCCTCATTCCCTTCTTCTCCAGGCTTCCCTTCCTATTTCCTATTATCACAGATTTCTTTTTTTAAGAAACATATTTTTTAGAAGAAGTACAACCCGCTGGTAGGTTGACTGAATGATTCTCTGCCCATAGTCACTATGGGAATTTCTATAAATGACAGTGATGCATCTACTACACCAAGAACAAGGTTGCTCTCAGAACTTGTGCAAGACCGACGTACACAAGTCTCAGCCCCAGCATTCCACCTTCTGCTCAACACTACTCCTACATGCTACACTAAAGCAGTGCTGTTTAACCAAAAACCCCATCATTAAAATTCTGAATCTCTAAAGAGGACACATAGTTGGAATAGCCCTTGCAAAACGGTTACTTATGAAGATGAATTAAAGAGAACACATTTTTGCTTAGACGCCAGACTTACCCTGGAATTAAGCTGGTGGATCTGACTAGTTATATTTTGAGGCAGAGCATTTGCACTTCTTCTTAACTCTGTAATATCATCTTTATTTGTCTGGATCTATTTTTTTTTTAAGGAGGAGAAAAACAAGTGAAAAAAATTATGTATGTCTTGTAGGAATATGATTTTAAAACCTGAGTAGTATTCTATTTTAAGCACCAAGATCTTGCCTAGCATAATGTCATAAGGCATAAACATTTGACTAAAAGCCATGGTGTGATATAATTCCACTTAACCTTTCAGTGACAATATACCAATATATTTACTATTTGCATTTTTTCCATAATAACTGTTTGGGGTTTTTAATTAAGAAGCCTGGCTTGGAATCAGACTGTTGAGGTTTAAATCCTTGGCTCAGGCATTTATTATGCATCCTTGGGCAAACATTAAACATTCCCTTACCTCCCTTACACATGGGGTAATAAATAATAAAGCCTCACAGGGTAGCTATGAAGTTAAAAAAGGAGATAAAGCATATAGAGTGTTAAGCACAGTGGATGGCCTATCAGAATCTCTAAATAATGCTAGCCTCTAACATTCTGACTCATATACCATCATAATGTAGTAAATGTTGAATCCTGAAAACATCCAATACGGCAGAGAATAACTGGCCAATTCTGTTTTATGGCAAAAGTAAATTGGTCACATTTACACATTCCTCTGGCCCCCTCTTTTTTGTCTCTTTTGAGGAGGAGTTTTAGTAATACCCTCCAAACCCTCTCTTCTCTGAACTTGGGTACATTTCCCTGTATAGTGAGCTGCTTTCTGCTAGCATTACTCCTTCTGCCTACCATTAACCCTAGGTCATTTTTCATTAATTAAGAACTCTTCTTATTTCTTCTGGGTTGTCAGAAAAGTCATGATGTATTTTTGCATAAAAAAAATATGTCATGGGACCAGCAGTTAGCGTAATGGCTATTTGGCTGACTCCCATGTAGTTGACTGCAGTTCAAGTCCTGGACCCGGGGGAGCGTGTGCATGCGTGCCCAAGATCCCGAGAGGAGAATGGAGGAGAAGGGATTGTGACGTGGTCATTCCCCCTGGGGGGGGGTGATTTCTCACTTTCTGTCTCTCTGTCTCTCTCTGGAGAGCGCACGCGCTCTATAGAAAAAACCTCTCCAAAAAAAAATATATATATATATATATATATGTCATGTCTTTTCCAATAACCCCATTGTTATGTTTTCTGCATTAAAGATTTTAAGTATAGATTAATATAGACCTGTTCAATTAAGTCACCATATATGAGTACACAGAATGACTTTAATATATTTTCAGAGCATTACCTGATGTAAACATTCACTGAGGTCTTCATCATTTAATTTAATTTTTCCCAGAGATCCAGTTCTAAATTCAATGTTTTTAGTAGATCCTGAAATAAACACTAAATTTCCCCTCTCTGTAGCCATCCGAGGCCTAGGTAATTCAAACCAGAGAATGTATCAGTAATTAACATATGTAATTTTTAAATCTAAACAACAGTTTCTCACAGAATAACCACAGATTTTATATATATATGTTCATTTTGTAGTAAACTCAACTAAATTCTCCCCGCTCTTCTGCCATTTCTTTCTTTGCAAATTTCCTGGTGATGTCTCCTGGTAACTGCTTACTTGGCATATTTACAAAATGATAAATAAATTTGTTTACAAAGAGGTAATGTCATATATCCATAAAAATTCTTCCCTCTTTTTGCTATTTAAGGTAATTTTTTTCCTCAAGAAAAATTACACCTTTAGTTCATCTGGCTATATGCAAAAACTGGTAAGGAACTGTCCTAGACCATCAGCAGAAATAATCTATGTGCCCACTTACTGTTGGAGATCAGTGTTTCTTTTTTGTCGCTGCAGTTCAAGTCCTCCAGCTTCACCATCTAATTCAGCAAAAGTCAATAAAGTAACCAAACTCAAAAAAAAAGGTGAGGACATACTTCTCACCAGCCTCCTAAGATGTCATGTAAGAGGGAGGCCACTGCAACCAACTGAGTGTGGGAGTTTGGAGAATAGCAAACTAGGCAGGTGTACTTTGACCCATGGGATATTCTGTAACTTTTCAGTTCTTTCTTCTTCACCCTAGAAGGCTATGTTACTTTTTCTTTCTGAGGATGTAAATGATCTTTGATCTTTGGTACTCTTCAACTTGTGAGAGGTCAAAATCTACCTTAAGTGATGCACAACTTAATCATTATCTGTTTGACCTTTGAAACAGTAACAAACAGCTTTGGAAGCATCCACTAAAACAATCCTTCTTATGGGGTAGCCACCTTTCAACAAATGGTACAGGGAAACGGAATATCCACATGAAATAAAGTTGGACTCTTATCTTGTACTATATATAAAAATTAATTCAAAATGGTTCAAAGACATAAATTTAAGAGAAAGAAAATTGTAAAATCCTTATAAGAAACATAAGGAAAAAGTTTTATGACCTTGTATTGACAATGATTTATTAGGAATGACACCAGAAGCATAGGCAACCAAAAGATAAATTGAACTAAGTCAAAATTAAAAATGCTTATGTATCAAAGGACATTATCAGTAGAGGGAAAAGGCAATTCACAGAATGAGAGAAAATATTAGCAATGGGAGAAAATATTTGCAAATCATATACCTGATAAGTGGATAATATCCAGAAAAAACAAATTATTCTCACAACTCAGCAACAAAAACAAACAACTCATTGCTTAAAATGGGGAAAAGATCTGAAAAGACATTTCTCTGAAGAAGATATGTGAATAACTGAAAAGCACATCAGAAAAAAAGAATATTCAACACTGCTAATTATTAGATAAATGCAAATTAAAACCACAATGAAATATCACTTCACATCCATGAAGATTTTTTTTTTTTTTTACAAAAGTTACACAACAACAAAGTAACAAGCATTGGTGAGGATATATAGAGATTGGAAATAAATAAAACAGTGCAGCTGCTGTGTAAAACACTCTGGAAGTTTCTCACAAAATTAAACATAACATTCACACATGATCCAGAAATTTCACTTCTAGGTATATAAGGCGACTTCAGAGGGTACATGGAAAAATGGAATTAAAGTATGAGTTTATTTTGGTTCAAAAAAGTTTTTCAATTTCATGCATAGTGTTTTCATAATATGCATTTCCATAAACTTTTTGAAGACCTCCCCATGTACCTCAGAGAACTGAAAACAGGAATTTGAAGATATATTTGTATGGGGACCAGCAGTTGGCATAATGAAGAGATATTTGTATGACTATGTTCAGAGCAGCATAATCAAAAGGTGGAAGCAACCCAGGTGTTCATCAACAGATCAGTAGATAAACAAAATGTGGTATACCCACAATAAAGTATTGCTCAGCTAAAGGACAGAGGTCTTGACACATGCTACAATGTGAATGGATGCTGAAGACATAAGGCTAAGTAAAGTAAGATGGTTACAAATGGACAAATCTGTATTTCTACTTACATGAAGTTCCTAAAGTGGTCATATTCATATAGGTGAAAAGCAGAATGGTGATTGTCAGAGGTAGAAATAAGGAAGAGTGAGGAGTTACTGTTCAATGAGTATAGAGTTTTCATCCTAGATTTACTGGTTTCAAAAATTTAGAAAGACAATCTAAGGAAAACTTTGAAGTGCCATCTAAGATTTTAGATAGCATTGACATAAAATTATTCTTTTAAAATAGAGCTGTGCAGTTTGTTAATGTAAAGAAATGTAACTATTTTACACCCATTCTATTCAATCCCTACAACAAAATTAGCTCAACAAAACTAGTTCAATATCTCGACTTCTTTACTATCCACTTCTAATTCAATTCACTCAAATTTAATTGGGTTTGATTCCACTGAGTTCTCATTTTCAGAACAGCTCGTTTGTGCCAAACTTAGTCCTTTCCGTTGGGATGTGGAGTTCATAAAAGACATAGATCCTTGTCCTCATGGAGCTTGGATTCTGGGGCAGAAAAAAAAAATAAAAGCAATAAAGATGATAAAGAAATATAAACATGGAGGCCAGTAGGTCACATAGTGGTTAAAGGCACTAGACTCCCATATGATTGACTGTGGTTCTGGTCCTGGACCCAGCAGCTTGAAACTCACACCAGTCATGTGTGTGTGTGCGTGTGTCGCATGCTCAAATCCCAAGCAGACTGGAGGAGAAGGGACTATGGCATGACTATCTCCCCTGGGGAGTGATTTCTTGCTTTCTGTCTCTCTGGCTCTGTTTCTCCAGCAAGCACACGTACCCTATAGCAAAAATCTCTTTTAAGAAAAAATACAAACATAATAGTTTGAAATAATGATCAAAGTTGAGGGGAATATAAAAGTGGGACAAGACATAGAGTGAAGACATCAGGGATATCTTAGAGTGAGTGGACAGGGCAGGCTTCTCTGAGGGGGTGGCATTTAAGCTATAACCTGAAAAATACTGAAACCCATTCAACAAGACCCATGAAGCCCCCTAGCTAGGCTTCAGGAATCTTTGCTTTCATCATCTCTGTGGAATCAGTAACTGCCTATAAAATTTACTACTACTTTCAGACTGGTTTATACACTCTTCCAGTTGGATGATACAGATTTGTGGACAAGCTGTTGGTGTCTCACACTGATTCTGTGCTGAGACTATAGAAACCACGTAAACATTATGAAAATGTTCTACATGCTGGTCATAAAAACTGTTCTTAATGCATTTAAACTTTTCATGAGCACACAGTCACTACATGAAAAGCAAAACTGGATCTGAGGAACAACATTCTAAAGCTCCACTCCAAGGGAAATCTCTGGGCAATTACCATCATACTGGTTAATACTCATGTAGTTATGTAAGCTCTTTGAGGATGAGAAATATCATATAACATGGCATCTAATACTTTGCCTGCACTATTTAAATATTCAGTGCTTTTACGAGAGAAATTCACAAATTTCATGGAAAATGGAATTAAAGGTCAAAGAATCTTTTCACCAAGATGGCGCCGAAAGTGAAGAAGGAAGCTCCTGCCCTTCCCAAAGCTGAAGGACAAGAAGACAACGCTAAAAGGCATCTACAGCCACAAAAAAAAAAAAAAAAAGAAGAAGAAGATCCATACATCACCCACCTTCCAGAGGCCCAAGACTCTTTGGCTGCCAAGGCAGCCCAAATATCCTTGGAAGGGCACCCCCAGGAGAAACAAGCTTGACCACTACCCATTATCAAGTTCCCCCTGACAACCAAGTCTGCCATGAAGAAAACAGAAAACAACAACACACTTGTGTTCATTGTGGATATCAAGGCCAACAGGCACCAGATCAAACAGGCTGTAAAAAAGCTCTATGATATTGGATGTGGCCAAGGTCAACACTCTAATCAGGCCTGATGGAGAGAAGAAGGCATATGTGCAGCTGGCTCCTGATTATGATGCTTTGGATGTTGCCAACAAAATTGGGATCATCTAAACCGAGCCCAGCTGGCTAATTCTAAATACACACTTTCTCACCATAAAAAAAGAAAGAAAGAATATGGCAACTCGGCTCTTTGCCATGCCGTCTCACAAGACTTTCAGAATCAAGCAGCTTCTGGCCAAAAAACAGAAGCAAAGTCGTCCTATTCCCCAGTACATTAGAATGAAAAACTGGTAATAAAATCAGATACAACTCCAAGAGGAGACACTGGAGGAGCAAGCTGGGTCTAGGAGGAACTGGACAGGATATGGGCCACATATTTATGCTGTACCAAGGTTACTATGGTCTTGCCACATCAAGCTGAAAATGGTCACCACAGACTGGACACTTCTGTTTATTGGGAAAAAATTATGCTTCACTTTGTTTCTAAGTTCTGCATTGGTAGGTTGGTTCAGTAATAAATATGTGAGACCTTTTTTTTAAAAAAAAAAAAAAAAAAAAAAGGAATTAAAGTAAAATTTTTTTTTATTACAAAAAAAAAAAAGAAAGAAAGAAAAGAAATTCATGCATAGTTTTTTCATTACACATATTTTCCATGAACTTTTCCATGGTCCTTTACAAAGAACTTTCTAAATTGACTTTTTTAAAAACCTTCTAAATTTCTAGATAATTTTTTTGTATCCAGTTTTTTCTTCACTTAACACAAGGCTTTTGTGATTTACTCATGCTGTATTGTTTATCATGACTTGATTCCTTTCATTACTGAGTAGTATTTCACTGTAGGATTATTCACAATTTTGTTGTTCACTTATTAGTTGATATATGCTTGAATTGTTTCTAGTTTGGGGCTATTTTAAATAAAGCTGCCAAAAACATTTATGAACAGGTCTTTGGGTCTGCATATTTTCACTTCATTTGAATAAGTACTAATAATGGGATTGCTGAGACATACAATAAATATACCTTTAACTTTATGTTAAAGTGTTGAACTATTTTCCAAAGAATTTCCCCACATTAGGTATGAGTTCCAGTTGCTTCACATTCTCACTATCAATTGAGATTTTTAGTGTTTTTTATTTTTAGCCACTTTCTTGGGCATACAATGGGCATCTCACCATGGTTTTAATTTACATTTGCCTAATGATTAAAGATATTGGGCAACTTTTTATGTATATTTGGCAATTGCATATCTTCTTTAGTGAACTGCCAAATCTTTTGTTTATCTTAAAAAACTGAGTTCATGCAGTTCATATAGTCTGGATACAAGTGTTTGCAAATATTTTTTCTCTCAGTCTATAGCATTTCGTTTTATTTGCTAAATAGTATTTTTCAAGGACCAAAATAAGTGAAATACAAAAAACTACATACTTAGTGATCCCATATTACATGATTCTACATAAAAGTCTAGAAAAACCAAACTTCTATTAATAGAAAACAGATCAGAGGTTGTCTAAGGCCAGGAGTGGAGGGATTGATGGTAAAGAGTCATGAGGGAATGTTTAAAGGTGATAGAAGTGTATATGTGTGTGTGTGTGTGTGTATGTATAAAAATATATACACATATATACAATATCCAATATTTTTATGGTGGTGATTGCATGACTGTATGAGTGTGCATACACACAATAAATATGTGTGTATTATATATATATATATATATATATATATTTCTCTCTTCCATATA